>NW_027223753.1:69245698-69335698 GCF_028538775.1 Myotis yumanensis
TCTGAAACCAGAAAGCCGATCAGCAGCATTCCCAAATATCATCTCCCACAATTAACACAGAAACACGTTACTCTAAGGAGCAAGTTAGACAGCAAGGCAACTAAAAAAGAAGGCATCCTTGCTAGGTGTGTAATATCGCAGACATTATATAGTTGCACGTATAATGGTCCTTGATTTATTTCCAAAGTCTAGTGAATGAATCAAAGTCTATGATTCAAGTAGAAGCAACAAAGTGGATTTTACAAAAGATTACTTGCTTTAAAAGAATAGCTTTTTCTTCTGCTTTTTTTTTTTTTTTTTTTTTTTTGGCTTGGAAAAGGATAGCCAGCTTTAAAATGCATCTTTGCATTTTAATTTATTTTAACTATTTTCATAAAATTTGATTCACATTTATGATTTTCTCTCCTAATATTGAAATCATAGGTTTAACCAGAAAATGTGCAGAAATTCTTCAGGTCGGTATTTATCACAAATATCTACTCTTCATATCTTATTATTGTTTTTCAGTATCTAACAATTAAATTCCAATAGCATGGTACAGAGCATGGGAATAAATCATCAATTATCAGTACTTTTTTTTTTACAGTCCTTTAAGACAAAAATATATTTTTCAGCAATGATAATTGAGTTTATTACCACTAACCAATTATAATCACAATAGAATAAACTAAGCTGATGAAACTATAAACAAAATAATATCTGATCTATTGCTAAACAAATTTGCTATGTTGTTTTATGCAGCTGATTGTTCCTACATCTAAAAGCAGTAACCAATTTCTAGAACAATTAAATATGCTAATTTCTGAGCCCATGAGGGACTATGGCTATAGGATCTGTTTTAGTAGATCCTACAAATTTTAAGCAGGGAAATTGGGGAGGGAGGTAAGAAAACACAATTTTTAATAAGAATTTCAACCAAGGTATAAATTCCCAAAGCAATCTGAAAATCATATGTGCTATATTATAGCAGCTATAATAAGCTTTGTGCACACATTGCTGGGAATAATGGCATTCTTCAAACAAAAAAAGTTTACCTTTTCTGTTCAGGTTGTTCAGCAAGCCTCAAAATTACAGGGCATGGTTTTCAAAAAATGATCAGGGAGGGAGCATAAATCCTTATGTCTAAATTTAAACCTGAATTTGCAAGGAACACCTTTTAATTAAGCATGACATTTGACACAATCAAGTTTGAAGTTACCTGCACACCTTCACACCTATTGAAATTGTAAATTCTCAGTGCAACTTAATATATAGCATCTTACATGCACAGCAGTCTACCTGTGATAGACACATCTGTGAGAGAAGAATTTGTCTTTTCTAATGAATGTGGATATGGTTTATTTTCCTAATTGTCTTTTTTACCTCTTTACAAAATGCTCTAAATTTAAATTATTCTATATATTTTTCATCATATCTTGCAGAGACTTTGTCAATTAATGCTATAATAAAACTTATCCATGAGCTATTAGAGATAAAGTGACAAGATATATTTATGGGAAATATTAGAAGTCTTCAAAATGTAATGTTCCACTTATAAGAAGTTTGAATATATAATTTAATATTATATATTTAAGATAATATAATATAAAGCTTGTTTTTCTTTTTATTATCAATATCTTGATAGTAGACCATGAATTTAAAATGAAGAACTATATACAGAAAACTAAGAATATAGTTTCTATTCGCTAAGCTCTAGTAACACAATTCAAGATTTCAAAGATATAGTATATGAAAACAAGTGTATTAAAATCTTATATTATATGGTAGATTGGGCAAAACAATTATGACTAAAGAGTAGAAAATGGATCAAGCTAATTTTTTTAATTTAAGGAAACATGTCTTTCTATTGTAAAATCATATAACACTTCACCTCTATTTCCTTGCCTGTGTACAAATAAAATAAATTTAATTAATAGACTTTAATACAAATAAGTGTCCTTTAGGTACTCATGTTAGGTCAACGTCATTCCAACAATGCTGTTACTGCTCAGAGCATATTCTGGAACTACTTTTTGAGTAATGCTCCAGATTTGGTTGACAAACATCCCAGAAAACTGAGATTATGACTCCTTAACAGTCAATAAGTCTGTTAAGACCTAGAATTGTGTTACATAGTTAGAATAACTTTGTAAGTTATTCACTAAATTTGGCCCTGAATGACTCTTTACCTCTTCCAAAAACCAAGTACCCCTGCAGAGAAGGATGGTGTGCCATGTTCGAGGACTTCACAGGAAGTTCACAGTTCCTGACAGCAATTCCCAGAAAGGATTTTGAGTGATAGTCATTGACTTCATTGGTTAGTATATGATCCTGAAGATGACAGCTTTGATGAGGGTAAAATTTCCTTATGGTCTCTCTATCACATGAATACATGGGTGTTTCAAAAGCATTTAATGATTTATAAAGCACTTACCACCATAAACACTCAGGAAGTGGTTGCTACTATTTTTATCCTATTTAATAAAGAGCTAATATGCAAATGGTCATCACGCCCTCATGCCATCATGCTGGAACGACTCAGGCACTTAACACTGGGGAGAGAGAAATGGGGGACCAGCCAGGCACAAATGAGCTTGCAAGAGAGGAATGGGTAACAACCAGGCACAAATGAGCTCACGAGACAAGAATGGGGACCAGCCAACCTGCGGCCCGGGGGAGGGACAAGCCGCCCGCCCTGCAGTCCCAGGTGCCAACGCCTGCACCTGCCCCTGCGGCCTGGGAGAGGGACAAGCTGTCTTCCCTGTGGTCCTGGGCACCTGTGGCCCAGGCCAAGCCACCCGCCCATGGTCCCCTGCAGCTGCAGCAGGCCTGGGTGAAGCCAGCCCGGGTGCTGGGTGCCTGGGGCTGGCCAGAGGAGGGAATCCTGGGTCTCGGGTGTGGGGTGAGGCAGAGGTGGTTAGGGATGATCAGGCCTGTAGGGGAGCAGTTAGGGGTGACCAGGCAGGCAGAGGTGGTTAGGAGCAATCAGGCAGGCAGGCAGGTGAGTGGTTAGGAGCCAGCAGTCCCTGATTGAAAGAGGCAATCAGACATCCCCCGAGGGGTCCCAGATTGGAGAGGGTTCAGGCCAGGCTGAGGGACACCCCCCCCCCCATGCACAAATTTTGTGCATTGGGCCTCTAGTCTACACTAATAAAAGAGAAACATGGTAATTAGTGTACGACCGCTACCCTTCCCATTGGCTAATCAGCATATCCTTATGCAAATTAACTGTCAGCCAAGATGGCGGCCGGCAGCCAGGCAGCAGCTGGAAGCGAACATAAGGCTTGCTTGCTCCAGTGACTGCAGACTCCAACGTTCCCCGCCTGACTTGCCGGCCTGTGAGCTGCAACTCTAAGAAACATTGTAATAAATATACAAGCTAAACAAAACCCCAGAAACCAGCTTTCAGCCGGCCGGGATCTCAGAGCTGGAGTTATACATTGTTTCGATTATAGAACGCAAACAAACCAGATACCTGCTTTCAGCAGCTGAAGCCTCAGAGCTAGAGCCAGAGCTAAAGCTGGCCCAGAATTAAAAAAAAAAAAAAAAAAAGGAGCGGTTGGGAGCTTCAGTCAACTGCCAGCCTGAAAGCAGCCCTCAGCTCCTCACCCAGACTGGCCAGGCACCCCAGTGGGGACCCCCACCCTGAAGAGTGTGTGACCAGCTTCAAACAGCCATCATCCCCTCATCCAGGCTGGCCAGGCACCCAAGTGGGGACCCCCACCCTGATCCAGGACACCCTTCAGGGCAAACCAGCCGGCCCCCAGGCCTCTATCCTATATAGTAAAAGGGTAATATGCCTCCCAGCACCAGGATCAGCGGAGCCGCAAGGCCTCCTGGCACCGGATCAGCATGACAGGGGGCAGCACCCAAACCCCCTGATCGCCCTGCGGCTCTGTGTGTGACAGGGTGTGGCACCCCAACCCCCGCCCCCATCGGCCCTGCCCTGAGTGTGACAGTGGCGGTGCCCCAACCCCCTGATCCGCCCTGCTCTGTGGGTGATAGAGGGCGGTGCCCCAACTCCCCTATAAGCCCTGCTTTGTGAGTGACAGGGGGGAGCTCCTCAACCCCCTGATCAGCCCTGCTCTGTGCGTGACTGGGGGGAGCTCCTCAACCCCCTGATGGGCCTAGCTCTGTGACAGGGGTAGCACCTCAGCCCCCTGATGGGCCCTGCTCTGTGCGTGACAGGGGGTGGTGCCGCAACCTCCCCATCGACCCTGCCTTGAGTGTGACAGGGGGTGGTGCCCCAACCCTCTAATCAGCCCTACCCTGAGCGTGACTGAGGGTGGCATCACAACCTCCCAATCCGCCCTGCTCTGTGCATGACAGGGGGCAGCGCCCCAACTCCCCAATCGGCCCTGCTCTAAGCCCGACCAGGGGCTGCACCTAGGGATTGGGCCTGCCCTCTGCCACCCGGGAGCGGGCCTAAGCCAGCAGATGGTCATCCCCTGAGGGGTCCCAGACTGCGAGAGGGCACAGGCCGGGCTGAGGGACCCCCCTCTCCCCGCCCCCGATTGCACAAATTTTTGTGCACCAGGCCTCTAGTATTATATAATAAAGGTTAGTTTTAGTAATGGTGACTATAATCTTTCTATTAGGTTGGAAAGGACAAATAATAATAAACAGACCTCAGCACACTCTCCAAACATGAATACCAGTTCTGGGTGGTTTTGCTACAATCTATATATATAAAAAGCCAGCAACCAGAATGCTGGAAAGTCCAGAACGACTGGAAGGACTGGTCACTATGACACCCACTGCAGCAGCGAACCGGCCTGATCAGGGGGTGGGGCCGGCCTGCCAACCTCCCGTGGCCCTTCCCTCTGGCTAGCCCCACCCCCGATCGGCTCACCCCTAATCACCCCCCCCCACCCCAATAGGGGGCGAGGCCAGCTGCCAACCTCCTGGAGCCCCTCCCCCCAGCCAGCCCTCCCCCCAGTGGGCCACTCAACCCCAATCAGGGGCAGGGCCAGCCAGCCAACCACCTGCAGCCCCTCCCCCAGCAACTGACCCCCGATCAGCACCCCCACCCCACTCAGGGGCAGGACTGGCTGGCCCACCACCCACAGCCCCTCCCCATGGCAAGCCCTACCCCCAAACAGCCCCCACCACCCTGATTGGCCTGTGGCCCCTCCCCCAAGTCAGTTCTACCCCCAATCAGCCCTCCCACACCAATCAGGGGTGGGGGCTGCCGGCCAATCATCAGTGGCACCCTCCTCCCAGCTGGCCCGGCCATGATTGGGTCCCGATCGGGGTGGGCCAGCCGGCCAACCTCCCACCGTCTCCTCCTCCCTACAAGCCTGGTCCCAATCCAGCCCAATTGGGGCTGGGCCAGCCAGACCCCATCTATGCACAAATTCATGCACTGGGCCTCTAGTTATTTAAATAACAGAGGTGACTTTTCTCTTTGTCTAGAAGCAACCCTCTTACCTGATCACTGGTTAGTTAGTCTGTTGATTGTAGTTGCCCCTCCTCATAACTCTGTCATATCATTAAAGCTTTCTTTCAGTGAATATATCTTGTGTTTCTTTGATTCTCTTGGCTAATAGTCTTTAAATTCTGTTTACTATGTAGCTTGAGTCATTTATTTGGATATCATGCCACCTGGTCAGATTTTATTGATTTTTACAAAAGCCATTGCAAAACTAATACAAGAGATGATGGCAATTATAGTGTGATTCAGAATAAGTTACTTAAGTAGACACTGTGGTGTGCCACCCAAGTCCCCTTTCCAGAGCCGATTTACCCATTCCCCAATTATTGGGGTGGGGTTCTAACACTGTGGTAAGGACCCCAGTAAACAAAGCTAACACACTGGTAGGATAACTCCTGAAAGTTTGGAAAATCAATGGCCCATACTCGGTAAACTAGAAATTATAATCTTATAATACTAGAGGCCCAGTGCACGACATTCATGCACTGGGGATGGGGGAGGTCCCTCAGCCTGGCCTGCACCCTTTCACAGTCTGGGAGCCCTTGGGGGATGTCTGACTGACAGCTAAGGCCTGCTCCCCCCAGGAGCATCAGTTGGACATCCTTAGCGCTGCTGCAGAGGCAGGCCGCTGCACTCACCAGCCGTCAGCCCGGCTTGTGGCTGAGTGGTGCTCCCCCTGTGGGAGCACACTGACCACCAGGGGGCAGCTCCTGTGTTAAGCGTCTGCTCCACGGTGGTCAGTGCACGTCATAGTGACTGGTCATTCTGCCATTTGGTCGATTTGCATATTACCCTTTTATTATATAGGATTGGAAAAAGGACATTTTAAAATATCATAGAAAGATGTATGCTAGAATGGATATAGTACTTAAATCCAGAAAACCCACCAGCTGACTATGTTCACAATAGGGCCCAGAATACATGCCATTTACCACAGTTATCAATTTGGAATTTGCTAAGGAAAGAGAAACCAACATCATTGTGAAGCTCAGTGGCACACCAGGGTTGATGGCAGAAGATACTGGTATAGAACAGGGATTACAGAATCCTGAAATAAAAGAGGTCAAGTGTAACACTTACTCAAAAACAAAATGGGCCAAATTATTGTGATTAATGGCAACATTGGGGTGGCAACCAGGGCATCTCAACCCCCAGATTGATAAGAAGATGGTTACCAGAACACAGTGTTCACAGGGGTAAGGAAAGATGGTCAGGCAATAAGGGTATTACTTAATTTATGTGTTTTTAAAAATCAGGGATAGATTATCAGCCATCTTAGTATCACCTCAGCCAGGGGTCATTTCTGGGCCCCCAACATATAATTGATTGAGATACATTTTGTAGTTGGCAGAACCCTCATATTGGTTCCTTGACCTGTGTAGTAAGAGCTATTATAAGGCAGAAAGCCATGCAGAAACCTCAGAAACTCTCCCACTCCCAGCCAAGATAGTAAATAAAAAACAATATCATATCCTGAAGAGAATAGCATGAATAGCACCACACCAAAGATTTAAAGCATGTGTCTCCATTTAACTCACCCATCTTGTCCCTACAAAAAGCAAATGAAACATGGTGAATGAGAGTAAAATTTTGCAAACATAACCAAGCAGTAGCTACAACTGCAGCTGTTTTGCCAGATGTGGTATATTTGCTAGCACAGATAAACATAGCCTCAGGCACTTGGTATGAGGCCATTGATCTGGGGAATGAATTCCTTTCCATTCTTATAAAAAAATATCAGAAGACAGTCACATTCACATGGGACTGAGAACAATATACATTTATAGTATTGTTCTAGAGCTATGTTCACTCTCCCTCTGCATGTAATAATATAGTCCAAAAGGACCTGGGTTGTCTAGACCAGTAGTTCTCAACCAGGAGAAATTTTGATAATGTCTAAAGACATTTTCCTGGTCATGGCTGAGGGAAATAGAGAGTTGGATTACTGGCATCTCATGAGTAGAGGCTAGAGATATGGCTAAACTTTTACAATTATGCCCTCCCACAAAAGAGCATACACCTTAAGGGATGTGATGCAAAGATATACCATCTGCAGCAGAGAGATATAGACCATTTAAAAAGAAATTTCTATCATGCAACGAGGCCCTGATAGGGACATCAAATGACCATGCAGCCATCATAGGTTGGCTTATGTCAGATTCACAAAGTCATTAGATAGAGAAAGCACAGCAACAATCTAAAGTACAATAGTAGTCATACATTCAGAATTGGGCATGATCAGGGCCAGAGGACCTGCATACAGGTGAGTCATACTTTCCCTTGCATTAACATCTCCTATTCAGTTCTTAGCTAAAACTGCATGTGGTGGGCAGTGGGGGAAGATCGCTTATCTCTAGCTGATGGAGGGGGTCAAGGATGGAACATGAAACCCAGGTACCTGCCCTAGACCGAGAATCAAACCCAAGACCCTTCGGTGCATGGGCCGACACTCTAACCACTTAGCTACACTGGCTAACATTTTGCAAACATAACCAAGCAGTAGCTACAACTGGGCTTCCTTAAATAATAATATTTAAATAAAAAATGTAAATATGTGCCGGAGTCCATTTATTGCCTTCACTATCTGATAAGCGTAGACAGAGAAACCCCCCCAAGGCTGGGTGCCTTTGAAGCCCTAGCAAAGGTCGGAGCTAGGCGCCACCTTTGTTTGTCCAGACAGTGGTAGCTGAAACTACTCTACCATTTATTATTATGTAAATCCTTGCTGATGGGCTAGTCTGTCTGTTAATGGGGTCACCTGCCTAAGGGCTATGCTATGAATGCATCCCAGATCAATAAAAGCTTGGTGAGACCTAAGCACAGGAGGAAGTCCTTCGGGACTTGCCCGCCTGGTCCCCCAATATTGCAAAATTATCTTGTGTCTTTTTTTCTCATTTGTTGTGCGGCTCCACTTTCAGATACCGAACCCTACTCCACACAGAACGTGGAGGGAGTGTTACTCGACAAATATGGAACATGCGAATAAATGAATGATATATAACATTATCCACTTCATATTACTACCAGTGAAGTGATATTAATGAGAACAGATTTTGAAGAGGAATTGCTGCAACTGGAATCTGCCATTTACTGGGTATTGTGGCCTTGGGCGAGTTATTTCATTGTTTTATCCCCAGACTATTATAAAGTGGGGATTCTAATGTCCCTCTTTAAGGGTTATTCAGTGGATTAAATGTAATCCATAAATAAAGCCCTATGGAAGACATGCAATAACTGGCTATTTCCTCATCCCTTGTCTCTTTATCCATGCTATCGTGACCCTGGGATACTGATGAACTAGAAGAATTACTCAGCAGTAACGCTCTTCTATGTGATGATGTTTCTGAATGTCAATGAAACATATTGAGAGCCCCTATGGTGTCCCCTCTTCTTTTCCTACATCCCCACATGTCAGCTGCGAAGCACCTCAATCTTATTTAAAGCTTCATTAGAATTCTAGAGTAAACATTTAATGGCCTGGTCTTACTTTTGGGTTCCATCAAAAGCAGTCTGAGGCAAGGCCTTGGGTACAGGTGCTTTCTTGAGAGGTGATTCCAGGAAGCAGGGATAAAAGAAGCAGGAGAATAAAGGAAGAAATAAGTAAAAACCCAATTAAGACTGCATTGCTAAGCTCCCCATTTTGGCAAGGAGGAAGTAAACTCAATGCCTCCTAGAGTTGTCTACCCAAAAAATAGGAAGCTGGACCATTTATCCATTGGATTCTGCCCCACATTGGTTAAGGTGTGACCTCGGGGGGGGGGGGGGGGAGGGGTGTTATTAACACCCCTGCACATATAGGCTGCACTTGCATGGGGGATGGGCAGGCTCCTGCGGCATCAGAGAAAGCCCCGGGGAAGAGAGCAGAGAGACACACAGCGCATACATGAAGCTTGGCATTGTCAGCACAAGGTGAGCCTGAACTTGCATGGAACTGTCTACTGCAGCTGCAGCGAATAACAGAGGTGGGCTGAGGAGATGTGACATGGGGCGCCAGAGGCATTAGCTATATACGTCATCTAGAAAAATTTTGGCCAAGTTACGGCTGCTAAAAGAACAAAGATGCCACAATTGTCATCACTCGTTTTCTTGTCTTCCTTCTCGAATATGGCAGTAACACTTATATGCTTAAAGCTTATGGCATTTCTTCAGTGATCCAAATGCTGGGAGCAAACTTGTCCGTGTTTCTTTGACAGGCCTGAGGAGTTGAGCAGGCATGACATTGAATTCTGTGTATTTATGACTCTTTAAAAATATATCAATGTATTGATTTCAGAGAGGAAGAGAGAGATAGAAACATCAATGATGAAAGAGAATCATTGATTGGCTTCCTCCTGCATGCCCCACACTGAGCATGTGCCCTGACTGGGAATCGAACCATGACCTCTTGGTTCAAAGGTCGATGTTCAACCACTGAGCCATGCCAGCCACGCATATTTACTACTCTTAATAGCTCTTATAACTATGCTTACTTTTCTTTAAAAAGTGGGCTAACTATCCCTATTTGGGATAGCTAGTAAATGATAAAACAATAAATTTCCTTCCCCAAAATTCAAAAATTACATAATAAAAAAAATGTTTAAATCCACTGCAGTGCCAGAAGCAGAGCAGAGGTGCCACCTGCAGATCAAAACAAGGAGACTTTTCTGGAGACTGTAAAACCAATGAGAAAAGGCTGTCAAAGAAGAGATGGGCTTCTTCTCTGCTGTTTGACCTTGTTTTCACTGCCACAGGAGCAGCTGCAAACACAGTCTCCTGTGATGTGGGTCCTGGCAGAAGTATATATAACACTTGGATCCCAAGCAACAAGACACAGAAGCCTTCTAGCTTTAGTAACTTAGGAAATTGGTTTATTTCTATAACATGATGATTATTCTTGGCAGAAGACTAACAGGTACTGAGAATTTACAGCTGCCAGAACACATATTTCAGTGAGTCATTTTAATATACCCTTTTAATGCTGTCTACATTATCAAACCCCATGGCTCCCTCTTACCAGCAGGAGATGTCTCAACAGAGAGTATGGCCTGAGAACTAAAATGTTCTCATAAAACTTGGGTTGCATTGCACCCTCTTCCTATATTCAGTAACGCCAAGTGGTTATTACACAGTTGCTTTTGCATCTTCATCCTCTATATCTTGTCAGTAGGAGAATGTTGGAAGAACAAGGGTCAAAAACAAGTCAGCAGCTAGAGGTCGCCTTTAAAGTATATAACCAATAGTTATACATATGTGGTACTGTATGTGGGGCCAGGTGGGTGCTTCAGGTGTTGGGAGACCACTCTATGAAGGGAGTGAATTTCTGGTCACTGTGATGTACATCTGAAACTAGTACAGAATGATGTTGAGGGTGCACTGATTGAAAAATGTAAAAATTAAAGTAAAGTATATAACCAAGCATGACGTGCTGACCCTTACATCTAGTCTCCCTGATCCAGCAGAGGATCTGTAAGATTAGAAGCACAGAGAGCAGTATAAAGAGAAGGGCATGAGCAGAAGGCAGGATAACTAATCAACAGCAACAACAAGAAAAAAAGTAAAAAACCCACACTTTCTTGGATCTTCTAACTCTAAAATTTGTCTCCAGAATAGAGCCAGGAAAACTGATTTTTCCATTGGAATTCTGACAAGGGAGACACCTGGTTTGGGTGCAGAGTAGAGAAATGGGAGAGTCACCAGGTATTTTAAAGGCCACAAAGAGCAACAAGGAGCGCTGTACAAGCATCCTAGCTGGGAATGTTAGAATAATAGCCTCCCAAAGATGTACAGGGCCTAATCCCCATGTATAAATAAATATGTACCTCACATGGAAAAAGGGAGTTTGCAGTTGTGATTAAGTTAAGGGACTCACAAGGGTGAAAGAGTCATCAAATAGAAATTAGAAAAACTAAATCAAGTTTACATATCAACATGGTAAGACATAACCCCAGAATTTTGGCAGCCAGATTTACAACTGCAAAAGGGAGATGGAAGGATCCCTTTCTTGAAGTATTAACTAGCAAAAAAAAAAAAAAAAAAAAAAAGACTACAGATGCTCACAGTTTTGTAGCCCCAGTGAAAAATCAGCATCACCAAATCAATCTCACTCTTTGGTGAAGCCACAAGGCTATAAATCTGTCACATAAATACACAAAAATGAAGTTTCCAGTTATCCTCACTCTTTAATGGGAATGCACAACCAAAGGTCAACAGATATTTGAGAAAAGTTAGGAGACTGAAGCACAATAACAGGGGTGGGAAAGGGCAACTTAGATGAAATATGTACAATGCAAGAAGCAGAAGACATTTTTTAAAAAACTCAACATTTACTCTGAGAGATAAAAGATGTTGCATCATTAAATCTAGGCCAGAATAATATTTTAATAAGGAGCATTCAAAAATCACAAGAGTTTATAATATTAAAAATTTGATAGCAGAACTGTTTTTTAAATCAGTAAAAGAATTGAAAGCTAAAGTTGTTGAAATCTCCCTGAAAGTAGAACAAAACAGTAAAGTGATTGATAACAAATGAATATCCAAGAGCTCAAGAAAAAAAAAAATAGAGAAGAGGGTGGAGAGTAAATTATCAAATAAATTATGTAAAAAATCTTCTCTGAACATAAAGATATAAAACGCTATTTAAAAAGCCCAGAATAATAAATGAGAAAAAAAGTGCCCAGCATATTAAATGAGAAAAGATACACAAAAAGATCCACCATCATGGAATTGTCATAGTATTGGAATAAAAAAAAGATAATAAAATCTTCCATGGAGAAAAAAAGTTAAATGCAAAGGT
The DNA here is from genome assembly GCF_028538775.1 of Myotis yumanensis. NCBI lineage: Eukaryota > Metazoa > Chordata > Mammalia > Chiroptera > Vespertilionidae > Myotis > Myotis yumanensis. Next base: position 69,257,884 of record NW_027223753.1, read on the forward strand.
TAGGAAATCAAATGGTAACAGAAATGGTATTAAAAACTAGAAAGAAATGATTCAATACTTTCAAAATTCTGTTAGAAAATTATTTCCAATTTGGAATTCTACATTCAAGCAAAATGAGTGTAGAAAACTACAGTGAGAAGTCCAGGGAGGGTTGGGGGGAGGTGCGGGAGGAGGGGGTAGGAGATCAACCGAAGGATTTGTATGCATGCATATAAGCATAACCAATGGACACAAGACACTGGGGGGTAGGGGAGGCCAGGGGAAGGTCAAGGGGAGAAAAAAAAGGAGACATATGTAATGCTCTTTGTAATACTTTAAGCAATAAAACAAAATGTATATATATATTAGAGGCCCAGTGCATGAAATTCATGCACTCAGGGCGGGGGGAGGGGGTCCTTCAGCCCAGCAGTTGGACATCCTTAGCACTGCTGCAGAGGTGGGAGAGGCTCCCACCACCGCTGCTGTGCTTGCCAGCCATGAGCCCAGCTTCTAGCTGAGCAGTATACATACATACATACATACATACACATACATACATACACAGGGTGTCCCCCAAAAAATGTATATACACTTTAACTACTAATAACTCAATTTTAAACACTGCCTTTATAACTATTCAAAGTGTGTGTATACATTTTTAAGGATATATATATATATATATATATATATGAGAGAGGAGAATTTTACTGCTACATATTAAAATAAGCAATAACCGGATAGTAAGTAAAAGATTGGTACTGAAGGTACTGATGCCCTTCAAAGGAGTATGGAAAGGTTTAATTATCCAAAAAGTGGTAGTGGGATCATTGGCTATCTATTTAGGAGGAATAAAAAGTTGATTCTTACATTTTTATTTACCAATATCAGTAATTTTCACTTAGATTAGGAATTTAAATTTTAAAATGAAATAGTATAAATTTTAAATGTATATAATCCAGGAGTGATAGGAGCAGGGGGGACTTTCTAGCATAAAACCAAAGACAGAAATATGAATAAAAATATTGATAGGTTTGACTATATTAAATATACAAGTTCTGAATTTCAAAAATACAATAAATAAAATTATATCAAACTAGAGACAGGAAATCTATAAACTTACTAGTAATTAAAGATATGGAAATTAAAGTACCAATAATATGTCATTTTTTGCCTGAGAATATGGCCCTTATACACTGCTGTTAGGAATGAATATTGGTACAATCTTTCTGAGTAGCATTTTGGCAGAAGATATCAATAGCCTTAAAAATGTGTATGCCTTTTAATAAAAATATTACACTCCATGAAATTCTGATGGGTAAGTAATTAAGAATGGGAAAAAATCAATGATAAAGATATTAATCACAATAATCTCAGGGGGAAAAATGACAACTATCTAAATAGTGATACTATTGGATTACAATGCAGCTACTCACAATGACTGGATCAAAATATTAGTTCACATTTAAAGATATATTGGTAATAGAAACAAAAATATTAGGAAGGAATATATACTATCATTCATAATTTGTACCATCTGTTGGTTCTTATTTGTATGCCAAGTGTTGAGCATATAATAGGCTCTCAATAAATGTTAAGTGCCTAAACTGTAAAATATAATTGTGTATATTATATACAAAATCACAAGGAAATATCAATTACAAATATTAACCCTATAACACAAAACAACTATAAATAACTATAAATTTTAGGCTGATATTTAACATAATAAGTTTTAATCATACAGCAAAATATGTATTCCATACTCTTAAACAAAAAGACCAAAAACAAATTATAAATATAGTGAATATGCATAGAAAAACAGATTGGAAGAAAAGACTGATTTTTTGGGTAATAGAATTATCATTGATTTTTTCTTCTTTTTTCTGTTTCCTATATTTTCCAAATTTTGGGGCAAAGAACATTTTGTAATGGGAAAGAAAAGATTTTAAACAAATTGCATATTCTGAAATATGTATTTCTTTTAAAAGCTTTTTAGAATACTCAAGATGAGAAAATGTTCACACTATATTATTAAATAAAAATAATATGCTGGAAATACTACATTCCATAAAAAGAAAACCATAAGGTTACATTAAAATCTTAATGGCTTTATTTCTGGGTAGTAAAATTGTTTTCATTTCTTCCTTGTGATTTACTGTACTTTCCAAATTTTCTACAAAAGAAAAATATCTCTTGTAATCAGGAGAAAGGGCAGCAGAAAATGTTTTTGCTTTTAAGAAATGAGAAATAAGTGGATAGATTGAAACCATCAATCCTTAACAGACTCAGCTTTGTGAGAATTCATTCTCAATGATAAACTTATTTTTCTCTCAAGTACATATTTTCTATAACTGTTTCTATGCACGTGCCTCTGAACACTATTAAAATATTAATATATTCTTCTCATGTTGTCCTCTCAGGTTGCCCACTTTCTATCTGAGCAATAAATCTATACTGTAAAGCCAGCCTCCAGAAGACAGGGAAACTTGCCCAAGGTGACACTCTGCTCATCAGTGGCGATAGGACTAGAATATAATAGTCCTGGCTCCCAGTCTAGGACTATCCTCTTGGCAAACAAGGTTCAAAATCCATTAAACAATTTTGAAATGTTTATTCTTTACGTACTCTTCTTCAAATCAGTAACAAGGACGGTTTTGACCTTTTCTACTGTGGCCCAACTCCAAACAACCTCCAAGGACTCCTGCCTTGTGGAGAGAAAAGATACATTAAGGTCACTAGTAAACTTCAGTGTGGCCCACAATCCTGGGTACCCAAAGAATGTTTAATAACTACGTTTTATTTTCTTATTCTCCTGCTTCATTGACAGAGTGAAAGCCTGCAAGATGAACTGCAGGTCCAGGAACGGCTAGCTGAGGCTCTCCTCCAAGGTTTTCTTATCTACGTTGAAAGTCTCCCGGGATCCTGGAAAGCTTCCATCACTAGGAGGCTGGCGCACGGAGGCAGAAACACCAGCCATTCACACACGTGCAAGAAACATACACACTTCACACACAGAGCTTTCTGCTAGGGCCCCTGCATACACACACACACACACACACACACACACACACACACACACCTACCTCAACAATCTGCTAATAGCTCACGAGCTCACAATAGGTTCTAACACACATCAGATCAGCCTTTCAAATGATAAATTTCCATGAACTACTAATGAAAAGCATCTCACTCTTTTTCAAAATTCTTCAAGTCTAGCATTTAAAATCCAACTCACAACTCTTGAAACATCAGATACAACTTCTCCTCAACTCACAGTAAACACAACGTTTTAAAAGCATCATTAGCCCCAAGTCAATGAAATGTTTGTTGCTTTCTTCCCACCATAATAAGAAATGTTACTCAATAGGAGATGATTAAAAATCCATATGCCAAGAAAAATACACAAGACACATAAACCTCATGAATATGTCTCTATCAGTTGCTTTAAGTACCAATCATATAAAGAAAACTAATACTATAGCTTAATATTTTTTTTACTTTGTCAAAAACTTCTCCCAACCACCACATATACACACACACACAAAAAAAGTGGTTAAATCTACTTAACTTCTTTGCACATTAGTGCACAGTTTACCTCTCAGTATACGAATATAGACCAACAATTTTCAACCACGCTCATCTCATAGCATAAACTAATTACTAAAATTTGTGGCACACCAAAAAATGTTATACTTTTAGTCCATCTGACAAAAAATAGGTATAATTTTTATTCATTCATACCAGATGCCTATTTTTTGTTGGCTGTTGTTATTTTTATTTGACAGTCCAAGGGAAAAGAGGTCAGTGCTCCTGACTAAATTGTCAGGTATTGCACGTTTTAAAATTTTTTGTGGCACACCACTTGAAAATCACTGATATAGACTATTTTAATCTCCATCCAAAAGAAGGAAGAACAGAGAGCTTTGCTGTCTCTCTTGCTGTGACTTCTCCGACCATATTCTTATAGTCGTGCTACAAAAGGAAAATGAGCAATATCCCAAAATAAAGAATTGCACTGTAAGCTTGTTAATCCATCATTAATTTCCTCTTTACTCATAAGGCAGAGTTTCACGTTTCGAAATTTAAGAGTGCTGAGATAAATACCCTTTCATGGTTAAGGAAAGCAGATTAACTTTTGAGGAAATCATTGTTTCTTGTTAGAAAGACAAAATAGTACATCAAAGGAAATAATACTAATTGATGGCTTTCTAAATAAAGAATGATCATTGAGTAATACTAAATTGGTTGTCTTGTGTGTCAAATTAATCTCTTCATTATGTGGAACCAGGCTGGCTATTTTATGTTTCAATCCATCTTTAAGAGCAGTATTTTATTAATCAAGTTAATGATGACAGTTTTAGCTAGTGATAAATGATGTATTTATTCAAGACCTTTTTCAGATGATCCAAGCTACTGTGAGCAAAAGAAAAAGAAACATCAATTTGGAAGATTAGATTAGTATGCCTGGTTTAAACTCTACACTCACTCTAGCAAAGAAGATCAGAAGTAAGGACTAGTTAATGGGTAAATCTCCACCATAAAAAAAAATTATCATCTCACATAGGGCATGCAAACTGTTGCAGATTATTTTATGTTAAAGAACTTAAAGCCAGCTGCCTATTTGGGCTAATTTACAGTTGGTAGGCTGCAAAAACAATGTGGCAAAACACAATTTCAATTAAACTACCCTCAAGGTAACATCACTAAAATCAGAGCAGCTTAGAAGACCCCTCTTGAAAGTAACTGTTAAATACAGAATGAAAGGGCAGTTCGTTTGCCTCCTTCATTGAAGGTAACTAGGTAACCAATTTGGATAATCCAATCCATCCGGGGTTGGCAAACTGCAGCCCTGCCCAAGGGCCAAATCCAGTCTGACACCCATTTTTATAAATAAAGATTTATTAGAACACAGTCACCATAGTTTATTTCTGTATCGAATATGCCTGCTTTCATGTTACAATGGCAGAGTTGAGTCATTGCAACAGAGGCCACATAGTCCACAAAACCTAAAATATTTACTATCTGGCCCTTTATGAAACTTTGCTGACCTTTGCTCTAATACACTGTTTTTCAATTTTTTAGCAGTAGAATCCTTTCAAACAAAATCTTCCAAGAAAATAAATCATCTGAAAGCAATATGTTTAGTATATATTCATTTTATAAATTAAAGGTAAAACATTTACTTAATATGAAGCCCATCAGTGAGAACAACCAGCAGTTTTGTTGAACACAAAATTAGAAATGAGGTAGATGACAGCTGCACTCCTAGCAGTCTCCCTGTTTTTTGCTTTTCGGATTTTGTTTGAGTTGCAGAGAATTTATTCACACAGATAAGTAGTTGCAAATAGTAACAGTTTTTTAAGTTTCCTTGCAAACTCAGGATACTCTACAATTAAAAGATGATAGAAGTTTATTCTAAAAGACTACAAGTTAACCAAGTTAACACACTGCTGATCTCCAAGGTTTTAAAACTCAGTACCTAGTACTTTTGTTATGTGTACTCTTTATTGCCTTTCAAAAACAGATTTTTCAAAATGTAAAAGAAATTTTTAGCCTTCCATAGGGTCAATTATATATACAGCACATAAAACTGCCTGTCAAGTACTCCTTCCCCACTTCTCTCAAAAAATGTTTGTCCCAAATTTCTTCCTTTTAAATTTATCTTTATCTTGAAAGTATTATAGATGTCCCCCTCTTTCCCCATTGACCCCTTCTACCCCACAACCGCCCCCCCCCACAAGGCCTTCACCACACTATTGTCTGTGTCCATGGGCTATGCATATCCTATATAATAAAATCCCAGTGACCGAACAGTGGAACGACCAGAACGACCGGTCGACCAGTCGCTATGATGCGTACTGACCACCAGGGGGTAGATGCTCAACACAGAAGCTGCCCTTTGGTGGTCAGTGTGCTACCACAGGGGGAGCACTGCTTGGTTGACTGGGATGAGCAGCTGCTCCCGCTGCGAACCCCGGGATGATGGGCAGGAACCCAGGCTGCAATCATCGCCTCCTTGCCCCAGGCTCCTCTTCCTTGCTCCCTACAGCCTCCTTCAGATGCCTGCAGGCCCGGAAGCACTGCTGCCGGGCTCACAGAGCTGACCCTGGAGGCTGGGAGGCAGATTTTTGGCCACCGTGGGTCTGAGGCCTACTCCACGGCCTCTCAGTGCTATTGTCCCTGGGCCCGGCCCCAACCAGGTTCCCTGGAGAGGCAAGTGTTCTGGCTCCACAGAAGATGCCAGACCAGGGAGCAGTCACTCAGAGGGCAGGTCCACAGCTGCTCGGTTGACTGGCATGAGCTGTGCTCTCACAGCAGGCTGATCCCTGCAGGCCATTCCCCCCACCAGTGCATGAATCCAATGCACCGGGCCTCTAGTCCTATATAATAAAGAACTAATATGCTAATTAGACCGGATGGTGGAATGACCTTCCAGAATGACCAGTGGGCGGGGCTGCAAGGCAGCCGGGACTGTGATGGGCCAAGGCAGCCGGAGCTATGTGGACTGAGCCCCTTTGCACAAATTTCATGCATTGGTCCTCTAGTATGAATATAAGTTCCCTGGTTAATCTCTCCCCACCCACCACCCTCTCCTGCCTTCCCTCTGGGATCCATCAGTCTGTTCCATGCTTCTATGTCTCTGGATTTATTTTATTCATCAGTTTATTTTGTTCATTGGATTCCACACATGAGTGAGATCATGTGATACTTACCTTTCTCCAACTGGCTTATTCTGTTTAGCATAATACTCTCCAGGTCCCTCCATGCTGTCCCAAAGGTAAGAGTTCCTTCTCAAGTGCCCATCAGTAGATGAGTGTATAACAAGCTGTGGTACATTTACACCATGGACTATTATGCAGCTGTCCAAATTTCAAACAAGTGATCTTAGTAAGAGCTTTCATGTTTTGATGGTAGAACTTTCTCTGACACAGTGATTGACCCAAACCAACCAATTATAACCCAATCCCAGAGTGCTTTGCCTAGGCATCAGAGGGAAGACATTTCCATTTCCTTTTTGATGTTGAAATTGAGGCATATGAAGCCTACTAGAGGCCTGGTGCATGAAATTCGTGCATGGAGAGGGATGTCTGTCAGCCCAGCCTGCACCCTCTCCAATCAAGGACCCCTCAGGAAATGTCTGACTGTAGGTTTCGGCCGATCTCGCAGGGATCAGGCCTAAACTGGCAGTCGGACATCCCTTTCGCAATCCGGGACCACTGGCTCCTAACCACTCACCTGCCTGCCTGCCTGATCACCCCTAACCACCTCTGCCTGCTGACCTGATATTCCCTAACTGCTCCCCTGCCAGCCTGATCATCCCCTAACTTCTCCCCCCTGCTGGCCTGATCACCGCCTAACTGCCTCTGCCTTGGCCTCCACCACCGTGGCTTTGTCCAGAAGGATGTCCAGAAGATGTGCAGAAGATGTCTGGTCTAATTAGCATATTACACTTTTATTAGTATAGATATGTTGGCAGAAATAGTAATCTCAGTCTTGTAGAAGAATTGGATGTAAGAGAATGGTACTGATACACCAAGAGAAGCAGAGAAAGAGTCAATGACACTGAAGTCTATGCTTAGTGTCCTTACCTTGCTGCAACCCTGTCTTCCCTGTAGTTTTATTACAAAAGCTAATAAATTTGTATCCTTTTTGTCTCAGGTAGTTTGAACTAATTAAAACGCACATGTGCATGAGTGTGCGCATGTGCACACACACACACACAAGCATAAATGTTTTAATTGCAAATGAATATATGGATGAAAGTCTAGAAGGATACATATGATAGTGAATATTTGTCATTCTTTCTGGCTAGCCACTATATGAACTTATTTCCTAAGTTTATATAATCCTCTCCATCCTTATACGTCTTAATGGGAAATAGAATCAAGTTTCACTATATCGTCTGAACTACTAGTAATAACTAACACTTTATATACTTACTGTGCCTCAGGAATTTTGCATCAGGAACTTTTCTAAGCCATTGCCAAGAATAACATTTAATTTTCACTACAACTGCATTACAATTATTATCCTTATTTTAAACAAAAGGAAACTGAGACACAGAGAGATTGAGTAGCAATCAGTAAATAGGAGAAATTGCAACCCAAGAAAGTTGGTTCCAGAGTCCCTACTCTTCTCCAGTTTGTCTCTGAAAATCCCAGATAGTTGCTTTCTAAGCCTTCATTGCAAAGCACCCATCCCAGAGATCACGAAGATCTGTATCTTTGGCCATGGTGTCAATGGCAGAAGATCAAGTTCCTGAGAAGCAATAACTACAGTGCCAGAGCCAATATCCAGTTTCTACTGAAGAGCAATGACAGTGAAGCAAGCCACAGCAACTGCCATTCCGTAGCTATGACAGCGATACCCTCAGTGTTATTTGGGGTGTTGTGCTTTGTTGCCTTCTGGCTGCTTTATCCTCAACTTTTCTCCATTTTGAAGATTCTGTCTTTTTTAACATACAAATTCTCCCCAACTTACCATCGGGTTACATCCTAATAAATCCATCTTAAGTTGAAAATACTGTAAGTCAAAAAATGCATTTAATACACCTAACCTACCAAATACCATAGCTTATCCTCGCCTACCTGAAACATGCTCAGAACACTTAACCGTCTACACTTGGGCAAGTATCTCGAGTTGTAGCTCAAGAGTAACTGCCTTCCTCTTCTTCTCCTCACCAGAAGCAGGAGAATCAGATGGGCATTGTGTAGACATGATGGGAAGTGAAATCACAGAACATAATAGCCAAAAAATGCTGACAACACTGTACACTGTGGGGTATCTGTTGTTTACCCTCACAATTGTGTGGCCAACTGGTCACTGTAGCTCACTGCCACTGCACAGCATCAGGAGAGAGGATTGTGCTGCATGCTAGCAGTACTTGCCCAGGAAAAGATCAACCTTCAAAATTCGAAGTATGATACCTACTGAATGCACAACATTTTTGCACCATCATAAGGTCAAAAAATCATAAGTCTGGGACCACTTCTATTAAATGAACCTTTAAACATGGTCTTTTCTGCTTAAATCACCCATCATTTATTGTTGTGGTATTTAAGATTCTTGACGTATAAATATATTGCTAACAGTGGTTACTTCTGGGGAGCAAACTTTGGGAATGGTGACTTTTTTGTGATACTTTTTAAATTTCCATATTTTTTTAACTTTATGCCTCAAACACTTCCCACTGCTCCTGTTTCCAGATAAAAGACGGCCATGTATTTTATATTAAATGCTTGATCCTTATTCTTCAAACAATAGAAGCAATTGAAGAGTTCTAAGAAGGGCAGTGCCTGGTCAGAGATGCATTTTAAAGCAGTATGAGCGTGGCTTTGAAGAGGACAAGACTACATGCAAGTGTATCTGTAAAAAGTCACTTGCAATAGTCCAAGTAGTTTATTATCAGGGCTTCAACTAGGGAAGACGTAGCCAAAGAATGGGATAGATTTGAGAGAATATTGAGGGGTAAATTTGGCAGAGAGTGGTGCCTAAATGGATGTGGAAGAGGACATAATGGAAGCTGTCAAGGGTAACTTCCAAGTTTCTTGTCTTCATGACTGAATTGGGATACCATCACATAAGACAGAATAAAAAAAAATGAGCTCTAGCTGGTTTGGCTCAGTGGACAGAGCGTCAGCCTGCAGACTGAAGGGTCCTGGGTTCAATTTCAGTCAAGGGCACATGCCCAGGTTGTGGGCTCAGTCCCTAGTAGGGGGCATGCAAGAGGCAGCTGATCAATTATTCTCTCTCATCACTGATGTTTCTATATCTCTCTCCCTCTCGCTTCCTCTCTGAAATCAATAAAAATATTTTAAAAAGAAAAAAGAAATGGAAGCAAGCTTATGAGAGATGATGAATTCTAGATGGTCTTTAGTTAAGTTCTGAGTAACTATGAGATATCTAGACAATGGTACCCAATAAATATTTGGAAATGGCAACCTAACATTCACAGATTCAATGCATCATCAGCATTTAGGTGATAAGAGTTGAAATCATGAGAATGTAGAATATCAGCTTTACAGATACACTTGCATGTAGGGAGAACAGAAAGTGTGAGCAGAGCACTGAGAAGTAAATATAGAATCCAGGAGAATATCTTAGGAATAGGCAAAGAAAATAAAGAGGATCTCATAAAAGAAATGAAGAAACAACAGTCAGGGAGGTTAAAGGTAAATAAGTATAGTGAAACATCTAGAAGCCAAAGATGTGCATAATTTCAAAAAAAAAAAGAGACAGAGAGAGAAATTGATCAACTATATGAAATTCAGTAGAAAGATCAAATAAGATGAAAGAATAATGTCCATGGACTTTGCAATTAGATGTACCAAAAAAAGAGTACATAATGAATGCATTTCTGGGGTGCTGGTCTGGAAAGGGTCTCTTTTACAAAATTTACTTAGGAACCTAGAATAAAATGCATATAATGGCTCTGTTGCTGTGGCTTAGTGGTTGAGTGTGGACCTATGAACCAGGGGGTCACAGTTAGATTCCCAGTCAGGGCACATGCCCAGGTAGCTGGCTCAATCCCCAGGTGCAGGAGGCAGCTGATCAATAATTCCTATCATTGATGTTTCTGTCTCTCTCTCCCTTCCTCTCTGAAATATATATATATATATATATATATATATATATATATATATATATAATGCCATTAAGAAGAAAATGTCAATATGGTAAAAATTATGTTCTGATTTGACCTGCTTATCTACTTTTCAAGTAATTAGGTTCTGATTTGGAATAAGGAAGGCAATTTTTACTTCTTCCTGTAGGCTCAGAAGCCCATATTTCTTCAATGGAAATATAAGCTGAAGGAATTATAAATGATCTACTCTTGAATATACACTCACTCTCTCTCTTCTCTGTTTTTATTACATTTTAAACAAGACTTTAAAAATGCTAACTTATCAGAAATACACTAGAGGAAAACGAAACAGCATGAATGTAACCCCCTACTAATGAGGCACTAATGCATAATTATTATAATACACATACTTCTCTCCATAGACGAATATTTATAAACACTGAAACAGTCTAGAAATCTCATGTACAGATTGTTTTTCTCTTGTGGTTTGTCCTTTTTTCTTATTGTGGTAATATTTAATATATTTCACAAGCTCGGCTCACTCTCTGAAAATACTGAATGAACCTATCTGTACATACACAGTATGTGCTGCCTTCAAGGAATATATAAAGATGACATATTCAGCTACATTAAACACACCACCATTATTAATTAGTTATCTCAATTTTAAATACTTAGAGTTGAGTTAACACAATATGTTAAAACAAAACCAGTTGAATTGAGTGATTTCAATAGATGGAATTTAGAGAGGAGATCAAGAGAAGCATACCATTCGAGTAGCCCCGATTAAACAATGGTAAGGTTTAAGGAAGCCCATTAAATAGAACCCCTTTCTCAGCCTGAGTTCTGAACCAATTGAGAGCTAAACAAGAGATAGAGATCAAGTTGTCAGCAGCACTACCAACAAAGGCCAGTCTGGGCTGGAGGACAGGGCTTAGGCTTGTGTCAGCAATGGATGGAAGTAAACTCATTCCCTCAGTCCTATGCAGTGCTGAAATGCAGGCCTGCCTGGCCATTAGGAAGGTCAAGCATTGAAGGAGAGTATTCTCCCAAGACCACTTTCACGTTGTATACATACTACCACTTGTTCATCTAATTTCCACTTTAGAAAATGTACATGGAAAATCAGATTAGGATGTGTGCTTCCTGTAAGCAGCTGAACACACACACACACACACACACACACACACACACAATCACACACTCAGTGGGAGCAAGTGACTAGGCTTTAAATGCCTGGTTCCTCTCTCACACTCAGTAGATAGATCACGCCTAGTACCTCTGTGGGTTGGAGTGAGTGGTGGAGCAAGAGGAAACTTCCTCTCCATGGGAACTAGAGGATTGAACAACAATGACTCCAATCCTCCTTGATAAATACAAATGCTCATTAACTGAATTCAGTCAATATTTTTCTTGGGTCCTTCTTGTCAATATTATAATAGTTAACCCTTTGTGGTCGTTTGTCTACTCTCAGCCACCAAAGCTTTTTTACCGTTCCGGTCGTATGTCTGCTCTCAGCCACCACAGCAAGGAACCGTACGAATCTTAACTCTATTCATTCATGTATCAGTTCATAATTTCTCTGAAAGCTCTTAAGTGTCTAAGCGACCGTGTCACGAACCAAAACATTGCCCCGACAAATCGGAGATATCGAAACTCAATGTAAACAAACGCGGTCGTTCCACACTCGCCATATAAAACACCGTGGTGAGTCAGTCGCCTTTTGAGACAAGCTTCGGAGATACTTCGCAAAATTTCAAATAAAGCTTTACAAATTACGTTTAACTGTAATTAGGCATTCTCGCTTGTTAAGATATTTCAAAATAATACTCCAAAATGGCAAAAAGAAAGTTACCGAAAGAAGTGTACTGCGAATCTGAAAGTAACGATGAAGAGTTTTATTTTGGCACCTTGAATACTGACTCTGACGTAGAAAGTGATAACGTTTGTAGTGATTCTACTAGTAGTGACATAGTTCCAAAAAAGAATTAATAAATCTTGTTTATCCTTCATAATCTTGCATGTTATGTATCACTGCTCTTTCAATGGAAATTAATTCCGACCAGTACGACACCCATGTCCAAATTTAATACGACCGCAAAGGGTTAATCTACAGATATGCACTGAATATGTATCTATAGACAGTTTTGTAGGGACTGGGCTTGAGCCTGAAATCATAATTCCCTGAACTAAGATCCATCTGCTAAGAAAAATTAAAATTCCTCAAAACCATCCTTGAAATTACATTCTGCATTATTCCTTCATTCAACAAGCAACTGAGAGTCTACAATACTCCAATTCAAACAGTGAGCTAAGGCATAGAGATATGAAGATGGACAATGTAAAATTCCTGGCTTTTAAGAAATAACCCCCTAAAAAGTGTTCAAAGAAATAATGTGCCAAATTATACTCAAGAAATAATGCCATCAAATTATTAAAGTTTATAAAATCCAAATATATAAGAGTGTTCGTGAAAAAAGTAGCCTCTCAGACCAGAGAGGGATAAGTTGGACCACTAGATAAGGAGTATTGAGATATCTGGGTAGTCACATGGGAAAAAAGTAAACTTTTCTGCATACCTCACACCTTAAGTCAAATTACATTCCAAATGGACCAAAATTCTAAAATGTTTGTTTTTATTTTAGAGAGAGGGGAAGGGAGATAGAGAGATAGAAATATCAATGAGAGAGAAACATCAATGGTCTGCCTCCTGCATGCCCCCTACTGGGATCGAGCCCTCAACCTAGGCATGTGCCCTGATCAGGAATCGAACCAGTGACCTCTTGTTTCATAGGTCAACACTCAACCACTGAGTTACATCAGCTGGGCTGGACCAAAGATTTTTAAATAAATGTACAGAAATAGAGGCTCAAAAGTTCTAGAAGAAAATATAGGGGATTTTTTTATAATCTTAGAACAGGGAAAGTCTTTCTAACTATGACTCAAAACCTGAAAGCCATGTTCCCACCTGGAGAATTGACTTGGATGCAAACTCCCTCATGTAGGAAGAATTTATGGCAGGTTACTTCTTCAACACCAGCAACGGAAAGCAAGCCTGTGCTGCTTCCAGTCTCTGACATCTTCAAACCCTCTAATGAGGTCAGGCCCACCCAGAAAATTTTCCCTTTTGATTAACTTAAAGTCAAGCAGTTAGAAACTTTTATCAAGTCTCCAAAATGTCTTCACCTCTAACATATTCTCTTGGTTAGAAGCAAGTCACAGGTCCTGTTCTCATTTAAGGAGAGGAAACTATACAATGGTGTCACTCAATAGGGATCACCTTATGGTGTGTGCCACATCTCCTTTGTATAGAAGAGTTCCAAGAGCTCTAAAAGAAAAACATAGAGTAGAAAAACTGGCAAAGAGAATGAATAGCTGAGATATAAAAGTTTCAGACAAAATATTCAAGTAGCCCTTAAGCATAAGAAAAAATGTTCAACATCATGCATACTAAGAAAATTGCCTTTTTAAAAATCTATCAGACTGGCAAAAATATGAAACTGTTAGTGTATTGTCAGTGAGGTAATATAAACTCTCAAGCATTGCTGGCATCAGTATATATTTGCCAAATACATATGAAGAACAATTAGTAATTGGCAATATCTATAAAGGCACATCTCCTGTGACCTAGAAATCCCTCTTTGAAAAATTTATCCTAAAGATACATCAGCATATCTGTGAAGATATACAGATTTTGGCAACATTTGTAAAAGTAAAAAAATGGAAACAACTTTAATATGAGATGATGAACAGGGGATGGGTTAAATTAACTATAGTACATTCATACCCTGGAATAATATGCAACTATATAAACACTGCTATGAAAAAAGTAATATGTAGAACAGTCTATATAAGTTATCTTTTATGTACAAAAGTAGAGAAAAAGAAGAATATCATTTGTATTTTCTTTCATATGCATAAATAAATTCTAGGATGATGATGACAAGTAGATAGATAGATGATTGATAGATAGATAGATAGATAGATAGAATCTTTTACAAATCATACCCTGTGGTTGTTTCTCCAATGCTACCTAGTCATAGTCAAACCTCCAGTTTTAAGTTCGATGAGAAATAAAGTTATATTATTCCAACATTCGAGGTGGAAAACTTCTTATAGATACAGCAGTAAAGTGGAGATTGCTGAATCTAAAATTAGCCAAATTCACCATATTCATACTTCTCATACATTTTTCCCTTCTTCCTATTCTTCAAGGTATTATAATAGCCCAGCTCTATACCTGATGGATACTAGTTACATATACTAAGTAGTTACATACTTGATGGAACAAGCGTGGTAAGGAACCTCTGACCATTACCCCCAGTATGCTCAACAAATACTCTCTAAACTAACTTCTACAGAAAATATTTTTCAGACACCTGCAATTGTGAGAATATGGCAACCCGAACTCCTGTATTTACCTCTGCTCCCTCTCATGCCCTATTAAAATGACAAGAGAGGAATTGAAAGCCATTAACCCACTAGGACAAAGCGAACAGAAAAGGAAACAAAAACAGGTGAGAGATCCTTCTATCTCACTTGAATATGAACAGGTGGTCATTCATTTTGTGAAGCAGAAAAACCTGAGGTCTGAGCCTGTAAAGGGGAAAACTAACCAAAAACTTTAGTCATGCCTTAGCAGCCCCCAGAAGACTGAATCTTAAACTGTGAGCGAGGAAAGCAGTGAGCCAGTCTAACTCATAAAGCAGAATCCCTGCAATGATCAGGAAGTAGAAATCCAGGTTCTTCTAGAAGTGAGTGCGAACAGGGGAGGATGACTAAAAATAACGATTGGCTGAAACCTTTGTTTAAGAAGCAACCAGAAAACCTCACATCTTCCTCCACTCTTGCTCCTCTCTCATCTAGGAGAAAGGACATGATTCATTCTCAGGGAAGAGAATGAACAGTAAGAGAGTCCATGACTGGGGACACTGGGGACAGTGAGGGGCATGAGCGCTATACTGAACACTGACTTACCTCCTTGGCTCCCAGAACACTGGCAGTCGATCATTCCCAGTCCGGGCAGGAGATTGTAGGTGTCTTCATAACCCCACTAAGGTCTGACTAGTCCAAGAGGAAAGTCTCAAGACACTGACTCCAGAGGTTCTTGAGTAAATAGATCTCTCTACAAGGAAGTCACAGTGACAGGCCGCATTCATGGGCTTGGAGCTGCCAATCCACTTGAAATGACATGCAATTACTCGCTGATTGGCAAAGCTCCAAATATGTGATAGTGCTCAATATTGGCTAGTATATAGGGAAACAGACCCCCTCACACACCACTAGTGAGAATGTAAATTGGCATAATCTCTTTGGAAAGCAATCTGACTATATATTTCACAGCAATTTAACTGGCAGGAATTTACCTCTCAGCAATTTTATTAGCAATTTACTTGCAAAAATAAGCCAAGCTATATGTGCAAAGATGTTCATTGGAGCACTGTTTATCATAAAAACTGGATCAGGGGGAGTGGAATTTCACCACCAATAAAAAGAAATGGTTTAAGAAACTAGGTCCATCCATGAAGTGGAATGCTATGCAACCTTTACAAAGAATGAAGTAGATCTATATGTATTGTTGATACAGTGAGAGCTGGAAGGTATACTGAAAAGTAAAAAGAAATAACATGCAGAAGAGAAATATAAAATACTACCACTTCTATGTACCAGTAAAATATGTATATATTGTATTTACACAAACTCACATCTATTTGTATATACACCCATCTATGCTTACACTTGGAAAGAAAATTTTGGTTGCATTTCTGGAACTTGTTAACAACAGCTATATCTGGAAAGAAGAATTGTGGGTCCAGGGTGAGGGAAGACTTGTTTTTCATTGTAAATGTGTGCTTAATTTTTTTTTTTACCATGTGCATGTGTTTTTCCATTTGAAAAAAACAACACCCAAACATCAACGGACATTTTTTTTAAAGTTGTGTATCTTTACCTGAAGCATTAGCTGGATTAGAAATAAAATACTCCTAAACTATATCCTTGACCTTGAATTCTCCCTTGACACTAGGACACGTAAAATGAAAATTCAATAAGTCTGAGACTAAGCTCCTGGTCTGGCTGTCTCACCCATGGCCTCCCCCACCATCAAACATGCTTCTGTTCCTGCATTTCCCAAGCTGACCACCCTTCACCCAGTCTCCTAAGTCAGAAACCTGGAAATTACACACAACTCCATCTTTCCCTTACATCCAACCAACAAATGCTATCAACTCTGCCTCCTAAATTGTTCATAAATCTCCCAATCAGTCATCCCCTCTGGCTTTATTGACACAGTTATCCTACCTCCCCCCAGATTACTCTCATCTCCTTTTTACTAACTCTGCATTCAGAATCTCTTGAATCCTATTCCACAGAATTGCCAAGGTGATCTCTCAATAGCCCCACTTTGACCATACAGTCTCCTGCTTAAAATCCTTCAAGAGTTCTTTGTCTTCTTCTCACATAATTGTGACCTGCTCCCTGCCTACCTCATCTACCCCCTCTCCACAGTTTCCCTTACCTGCCACTCTAAATATCGGCAGGCTCTCCAATTGTACCACGCAGAGCCCATGTCGTTCCCTCTTCCTGAAGTGTTTTTGCTTCCTCCTCTATCGAATTCCCATCATTCCTTAGTGTTATTTTACTTGGCACCACTACCCAGATTATGCACCTCTTTATATTGCCTCTTTTATTTTCCTCCCTCAAACTCTAGCACAGTTCCAGGACATAACAGCTCTCAAGTAAATACCTGTTGAATAAACGAGTCAAGGTAGAAACACCAGATCTCATTCTAATGCAGGTAATGACCACTCCTCTAGCCAGTGGTCAGCAAACTCATTCATCAACAGAGCCAAATATCAACAGTACTTCTTCAAAATAGACTCGCCCAGGCCGAAAACCAACTTCTGCGCATGGGCCATGACGTTTCAATCACACTGTACGCACGCCCACACGTGGTATTTTGTGGAAGAGCCACACTCAAGGGGCCAAAGAGCCACATGTGGCTCACAAGCCGCAGTTTGCCGACCATGGCTCTAGCCTAATATAAGGTCTTCCTTGAAAACAGTGATCCTTGTCAATGCATCTTTTGATTTGTGTCAATAAAACTTGTTCTCTTAACTGGAATCTTACAAATACCTATGGTCAATAATGTTTTTACTTAAGAATGTTTGCCTTAAGAATTAAAGTAGCCACAGCACATGGAGAAGCCCACAGAGAACTATCAATGAGATGTGACAAAATTGGTATACATGGCTCAAGTAAAAAAGTAATGGCTTTTAACCAATTAATCTATATATGTAAAAGCCTATGCGACTATAACAACTGAACTACCAGATGACTGGACAACCGGCCAGTAGCTATGATGCACACTGACCACCAGGGGCAGATGCTCAATACAGGAGCTGCTCCCTGGTGGTCAGTGCGCTCCCACAGCCAACCTCCTGCAGCTGGCCAACCTCCCACAGTCCCTCCCTCCTGCTGGCAGCCCCAGTTGCCCCAATCAGGACTGGGTGAGACAGCCCCAATCGGCCCCGATCACTGGCCAGGCCGAGGGAATCCATGCGTGAATTTGTGCACTGGGCCTCTAGTGTTAATATAAAGAAGTGATAAGATATTTTTTAAAAGTTTATAATCTACCCGTGGCTGGTTTTTCAAAATTGTGGCAATGTCAATAAGGGGAAAACTCCAATTCATTTAACCTAGAAAATGTTACAGATATAATAAACTAGAGGCCCGATGCAAAATATTCGTGCAAGGGGCTCAGCCCTCACAGCTGTGGCGGCTGCCTCAGCCCTTGAAGCCCCAGCTTTGTCAGG
Source organism: Myotis yumanensis (assembly GCF_028538775.1). Taxonomy (NCBI): domain Eukaryota; kingdom Metazoa; phylum Chordata; class Mammalia; order Chiroptera; family Vespertilionidae; genus Myotis; species Myotis yumanensis. The sequence continues at coordinate 69,276,262 of NW_027223753.1, forward strand.
AAGGACATCCAGAAGGTCGTTTGGCTGTCCGGTCTAATTAGCATATTACACTTTTATTATTATAGATACTGTTTGCTCGAACAATGGAATCAGAAGAGGAAAATTCAAACTATATAAAGCCCTATGTGGAATGTAAAACATTTAAACCTCAACTCATTTTCCTGGTGCTTAAATGTCCTGTACTTGCAGGAACATTCTCCATCACCTTGACAGTTTTCTTTGGTATACAAATTTTATTTACCTGAATTATTAATGCTGCTTTTGTTTGTGCCCATATCTTAATTTCTCTCTCTCCATTCACATGTCATGAGTGTCCTGATTCACATTTCAGGGGCTGATGAACAACATATTTCTGGGAAAATGGGTGTCACCAATGTTTTTGTACTGCTAGAAGATTATTCTTTTTTCCCAGTTGTTTTTTTAAAATGAGCATTTCTCCTTTTTTATAAACTGTCAATCACTGAAAGTATACTTTAAACTGAATTGAATGGATAAAGGGAAGACTTTAAAGTATGGATTGTGGGTCAGATAAGACAATATAGTACATAGGGGTTCCAGTGAGCAAGCAATTCGCAATATAAAATCTGTGCCTGCAGGAAAAATTTCTCTGGCCAGTAATAACAAACACCAATTAGTAATATTTAACAAAGTATTGTTTTAGCTGTACAGCTAAAATCTTCATATTTTTACTAGCATCACCCTATATAACACACAATGTTCATGCTCAAAACCTGTTTAATTTAGAAGTTTTGTTGAAGCAAAAGTTAGAAATAGAAATACTCAAGGGTTGAGATTACAGCAAGACAAACTACTCAACTTTAATTGAAAAGGAGGGGAGGGATTATCAGTCTTTCAGATCTTTTTAAAAGATTTCTCTGTTTCATTTTACAATAAACTAAACTGTAATGATTGAAAAGGAAGAGAAAACAAGTCTGTCTTTTTGCCAAAGTTCCTTGCAACTCTTTAAGGAAACACGATGCCTCACTAACTCCCACTGAAATCACAAAGATTCAGTTAAGGTATTAGGCGACCATATAAACAAACACCCTATGATTTCAAACAGACAAGCTCATTGGGAAGAAAAAAGTTTTCTGTCTTTGATTTCTTTCAGGATGGTGAAATGAAAGGGACAGTAATACATATTTAAAGCCCTAAGAATTCACCATGGGACTTTACAATAAAGAGGTAAAAACCTTTGAACTAACAAAGCCCATCCCCGTGCACTTTCTCCCTCACAGGCACCTTATAAAATAAACCGTGCTAGATGCAGCGACCAGCTGGCTTTTGCCACTACACCTTTAGTAACATAACCCATTTCCAGACTCTATCTGCCCAGCCAGAATGGACCACATCATTGACTCCGCTTGGACCTCTCTTATCGCACAGAGCTGTTTTCAGTCCGATGCCCTGTGAAAGCATTCACTCAGCGGCTTACATCTGAGTGTCTCTTTGTACTAGCCCAAAGCCTGAAGTGTACAGACTGCATTAAGTTGATTAAAGTAGTCCCAGAGACTACCTCGGCTTTTACACTGCCCTCAGATTAAAGACCAAAAAGGCTTCCTTTTTCCGAGGACGTTTTCGTTTTGGTTGGGGACGTAATTTGGATGAGGTGTTGGGTTTTCTGGATTTTTCTTTTCTTTTTTTCCTTTTCTTTTTTTGTGTGGCTGATTTCATTTTATTTTCTCTGTAATTTTCAGAGGTCAACAAAAATAAAAAGGCTTTTCCATCAGAAAAGGAGAGAAGGCTTTTACTACAAATGATTTCTAATAATTCCTTTGTTCCATAAACACAGCAGTTACAGCTGCTGACACTGAAGAAGTCATCACTATGTCCTGATAAAGCATTCATCCTGGGCCCTGGGAAATATGCCTGGAGGAAATAGAAGTAAGTTCCCTAAATGTAAGTGAATGGAAATGGCTCCTCAGTCAAATATAAAATCTAAAAGAAAACTGGAGGCCAAAAAATCAAATAGTCTATGTGTGAACTGATAAAAGAAATTCAAGAAAACAAAATGGCACACAGCAAAATTTGAGTATCTATTTGTACCAAACTAGGACAAGGTAAAGCACAGTGGTTAAGAACACAAGTACAGGAGTTGAAACTCTGGGTTATTCAATTATGTGACTTGGGGAAAGTTAACCTCAAAAATTTCGTTTTCTTATCTGAAAAAATCTATACTAATAAAAGGGTAATATGCTAATTAGACCGGGTCCACCAGCCATTTCTGGACATCTGACTTCCTTCCAGACAAAGCCATGGTGGTGGGGGCTGAGGCAGAGGCAGTTAGGGGTGATCAGACCGATAGGGGAGGGCAGTTGGGGGTGAGATCAGGCCAGGAGGGGAGAGCAGTTAAGGGCGAGATCAGGCAAGCAGGCAGAGAGGTTAGGGGCAATCAGGCAGGCAGGCAGGTGAGCGGTTAGGAGCCAGAGGTCCCAGATTGAGAGAGGGATGTTTGACTGCCGGTTTAGGCCCGATCCCAAACCAGCAGTCTGACATCCCTCAAGTGGTCCCTGATTGGAGAGGGTGCAGGCTGGGCTGAATGACCCTCCCACACACACACAAATTTCGTGCACTGGGCCACTAGTGAGAATAATAACAGTATCTAACTATTAAGAAAAAAGTTGTCTTAAGTATTTAGCACAATACCTGGCACATAATACACTGCAGTTCAACAAAGCAAATTTAGAAATAGCAAATGGTATGGTGTGAGTCACTAGGCTTAGCTCCCAAAGATCTGGGCTTTAGCTCTGGCTCTGCCATTTGCTTGCTGTGTGACTGTAAGCAGGGTTTGAAGCTGCAATATTTTCATCTGTTAAATGAGGAAGTTAAACTACACTGAAGTTTTGTGTATTCACATGTCTTCTCAGCAGCACTACTTTATATGTTCAAAACTGAATTAGCCGCCCTGACCGGTTTGGCTCAGCGGGTAGAGCGTCCGCCTGCGGACTGAAGGGTCCCAGGTTCGATTCCGGTCAAGGGCGTGTACCTGGGTTGCGGGCACATCCCCAGTAGGGCGCGTGCAAGAGGCAGCTGAATCCATGTTTCTCTCTCATCGATGTTTCTAACTTGCTATCCCTCTCCCTTCCTCTCTGTAAAAAAATCAATAAAATATATTAAAAAAAAAAAAAACTGAATTAGCCAAACTGGTTTGGCTCAGTGGATGGAGCGTCGGCCTGTGGACTGAAGGGTCCCAGGTTCGATTCTGGTCAAGGGCATGTACCTTGGTTGCGGGCACATCCCCAGTGGGAGGTGTGCAGGAGGCAGCTGGTCGATGTTTCTCCCTCATCGATGTTTCTGGCTCTCTATCCCTCTCCCTTTCTCTCTGTAAAAAAAATCAATAAAATATTTTTTTTTTAAAAAATGAATTACTGTGGTATTTTAGAAAATAATATTAATAAATATGCATTGTGTCAAATGGGTACTGGGTTTACCAGGGGGATCACTTTGTAAATTACATATATGTCTAATCACAAGGTTGTATACCTGAAACTAGTATAATATTGTGGGTCAACTGTAATTGAAAAAAATTTTTTTAACGAAATTACTGCTATTTCCTTAAATACTGATCCATTTGATCAAAAGAGCTTTTATTTCTCTTTCATAACCCCACATCTCAGTAAACTTCCCCATTTCAGCAAATAGCACTACCGTTTATCTAGTCTCTCATGACAAAAACTTTGAAATCATCCTTGATACCTCTCTTTTTTCCATAACCCATATAAAATCCAGCAGCAAGTCCGACGGGCACCTACCCAAAATAAATATCCAGAATTTGACTACTTCCTCTTACATCCACAGCTGTCTTTGTAGTCCAAGTCACCATCATCTCTGGTGTAGATTACTGCAATATCCTCCTGTTGGATTGCATTACAATTATGAAATATCCCTCATCTCTAATGATTCTTCATACTGTAAAAGTCAACTGTGTCTGGCCTCAGTAAGGTTGGAACAGTTTTCTTTTGGCTTGAGTTTTTAAGTTCATCTTTTCCTACCTTTTTACTATTAGCTTTTCTATAACTTCAAATATTTACATCCTTTAATATTTGTAAGCAGCATATAGTTGGGTTTTGTATTTTTATCCAGTCTTACCATCTCGGTCTTTTACATGGAGAAGTCTATTTACTTGTAATTCACTTACTGGTATAGTAGGTTTATAGCTATGATTTTACAGTTTTTCTATTTTACTCTCTGTTTCGTATTCATTTTATTCTCCTTTCTTTCCTTTGTTGGATTAATCAAATACGTTTTTTCATCTTTCCCTGTTAATTGTCATACTATTCTTTTCATTGTTCTTATATAAATTACATGGATTATATCAGGTATACTTAAGTTATTATATTCTATAAAATTTTTTATCATTTCTCAATACTGCTAGAATCTTTTTTTAAAAATATATTTTATTGATTTTTTACAGAGAGGAAGGGAGAGAGAGATAGAGAGTTAGAAACATCGATGAGAGAGAAACATCAATCAGCTGCCTCCTGCACATCTCCTACTGGGGAGGTGCCTGCAACCCAGGTACATGCCCTTGACCGGAATCGAACCCGGGACCTTTCAGTCCGCAGGCCGACGCTCTATCCACTGAGCCAAACCGGTTTCGGCACTGCTAGAATCTTAAAACACTTCAATGCTATTTAATGTTCTCTTGCTTTTTGCATTATTTTATCATGCATTTAGTTATATACCAATTTAAAACTCTAAAATACATTACTATTATTGTTATACACAGTCAATATTCATTTACATTTACCTATGTATTTTCCTATTCTAGTATTCTTTATTCCATCTTGAATTTACATGTTTCTTTCTGAAGAACTCCCTTAACTATTTTCTTTCAGTACAGGCCTGGTAGCAACAAATGCTCTCCATTTTATCATGCTTTCAAGGTTCTAAATGTTCTTTATTTCATCTTAAATTTTAAAGTATATTTTCATCAGGTATTGAATTCTAGCTTGACAGTTATTTTCCTTCATCATGCTAAAAATGCTATTCCATTGTTTTCTCACTCCCATGGTCTCAATTGAGAAGTTGGTTGTAAGTCTTATTGAAGTTTGTTTTTGTAAAGATGGCCAAATTTAAGATTTTCTCTGCTAATTAGTTTTGCAGTAGTTTTATATATGAAATGCCAAGTATTGTTTTCACTGTATTTGTCCTGCTTAAATCTATGGATTAATGTCTTAATCATTTTGTAAAATGCTTAGCCATTAACTCTTTGAATATTATTTATACTCTATTCTCTTCACTTCTTTTTCTAGGACTTCAAGTACGTGTTCCTTTCAGAATGTTCCATGTGTTCTTATCTGGCTTTTTCCATTATTTTTATCCTTGTGCTTCGGCTTGTATATTTTATATTGACCTGTTTTTCAATTTAAACAAAAAATGAAACAAACAAACAAAAACATAAAGTCTTCAGACGATGCTATCTTCCACCAGAAAGGCTTTCCTGTCTCTGGAAACAGCAAGGGCAGCCAGCAGAGCAACGAGTCATCTCAAGACAAACAAGGATTGAGCTGGGTTGAGGTTTTGATGGGGTTTTGCTAAAACTCAGTCTAGCTCTGCTCGCTCTGTTCCACTGCTCTCCCAGGCCTTTTAGTTGTAAACTTGGACTTTGATTTCCCAAATCTATAAGACTGAGGGAGATTCCGTTCTGCTCTTCAGAATTTATGGCTTAGCTCTTTCACTTCCTGCTCCCCTCAACTTCCAATGTGGCAAATGTCTTCAAGAAAAGATCAGCTATGTGACTGAGACTTTTTTTTTAGCCCAGCCCCCAAAAAGTAAAAAGTTCTGCTGGTTTCTCTGTTTCCCAGCAATGGTTTTCTGCCATGGGTCAGGACCAGATTTCCATTTCTAGATGCACCCATATTTAGTAAGTGTCCCAAGTGAAAAGGATCAATAGGTAAATTCACCATTCTTTCTAGGGAATTCATCCCTTGCCTACTTTGTTTTGGGGCCTCCTCCCTTGGAGGAATCTTTGTTTCCTAACTATCATAAGACTATAAGATATATCATTCTATTTTTTTAAAGCTTTCAACCTAGCTCTTTACTCTCTATGAAGCCTCAAGGTTCAGCAAATGTTTTATGGGGAAAACTAGCCATGTATCTGAGATCCATCTAGTCTTGAATTTTGTCATCCTATCTCTACATAACCATTAAAATCTTTATTTTTTTCCAGAAGTAGCCTTCAGCCCATGCCAAATTTTGATCCCCAAGCAGTAACCAGAATTACCACCTAAAGGGGGAAAATGACTTCTCATCATCAGCCTCCTCTCTTAAGTGATCATGAATCTTGTCTTCAATGCTTCCATAGCTCTCTGGTTCATTTTAAATTATGAGTTTTGAAATGTATCTACCTTTTGCTAATTGTTTTCAGCAGAAGCCCTACCTTACCACAACTTACTGCATCATACTCAGAAGTGGAAACCTACATAAATCTCCTAACAGCCTTTGTTGCTTTCATTTATGGCCATGCTGTAAGCTATTTGTCACACAGAAGCTGGGCTGATTCTTTTAAATTGATCATAACACTCCTACTGTACTTATAACAAAATCCTAACTTTTTATCATGCTTTCAAGGTCCTAAATGTTCTTGCCCTGATACCTCTCTGACCTTATCTCTTAGCTTTCTCCTCCATGTCCTCTTTGCCCCAGCACAGTGAACAAAATTTTACTACTTCCCACTATAGATTGTAGGTAGGTGCTCCAGGCCTTCTAGTTATTCCTCCAGCAGGCTCATTGGAAATCTGTTGTGTCCTCTGCCCCTCTCTACACCAGAATATAAGCTCTATCAGACCAGGGACATTGTTTACCTTATTCAACCACTATGTTCCCAGCACCTAAAATAGGGCTAGCCATATCATAGGTGCTAAATAAATATTTACTTAATAAATGAGTGAAAAAATATTTGAAGGTGCCTTCACTGAAATGAGGCTGAGGTTCTGAAGCCCTGCCTAACAGCCTCCCCCTTACTTCCAAAGATAGCCTAGATCCATGGTCGGCAAAGTGCAGCCCCTTGAGTGTGGCTCTTCCACAAAATACCACGTGCGAGCATGCACGTACAGTGCGATTGAAACTTCGTGGCCACACTCAAGGGGCCAAAGAGCCGCATGTGGCTCACGAGCCACAGTTTGCCGACCACTGGCCTAGATCATTCAGAACTGACTATATATTTTTCAATGAAATTTTAAGTGAACTCTTATAGTGTCCAAAGCAAATTGGAGTTCTGAGTAGCACAGTCCAGATTAGAAAGTAAGTGGGTCGCTAAGATTACTTCCAATTCTAACATTCTAGTCAAAACTAACATGTCAGGGGAAAAGCTGAACAGCCTAACAGAACTGTCTTACTGATACTTTTTTTTTGCAAGAAAAATATATGTCTTTAGATACCATATAATCAAGAAGCTGAATAATAAAGGCAAAAAAAGAGCAATAACTATGTACTTACTTTGTAGTTCCAACTTATTTTCTAGCAAAACCTTTCAGTTCAGTGCCAGGGTTTGGGAACTCAATCAAAATTAGTTCTAGGCTTCTCTTTGATTAAAAAGGACACTCTTCTTCAGAATGCATTAGAATCTATACAACTGGTTATGCTTGTAACAATTTCATGAACATAGCTTAAATTTTTGCAGTTTCTCAGTTTGGGTTCATTAAGATCCTACACACAGAGTCATACAAGTTTCTGTGTAGGTGAGAAGGAAAAAAAATAAAATAACGTGTTCCCACTGACCTATGCTCTACTTTCGCTAAAGATGAAAAAAGACTTCATGCTTATGAAACTTCACAAAGTAATGACTACATAAAGTCTAAACAACTCTAGTGCCTGAAAGAATGGTATTTCATCAAAAAAGGTTATTACTAATCACTCACACAGACCTGGTATTTTCTTCCCACCTCTACAAAAAGTATCAATTTGTTCTCTGTCTCTCTGGGCAATTTCCCATCATTTCTCAAGACAAGATTTCCCTGAAGTACCAGCTTAGAAGGCACAAGGAATGTTAGGTATACCTTTGGTACCAATCCCTTTTCACTTCAATACACATCTTTCATGATTCTATGACCCAAGAAGGCCATTGTTTGGTTTTATTGGCTTAAATAAAATTACATAAGAAGAATGAGGCATTACAAAGATAAAACTTAATAGAGCTAAAACTTGAAATGAGCAATAATTACTTTATACTTTGGCAAATTATTTGGGGACAACATAAATCCATAACCCAAAGACAAATTCTTTTACAGGTAAGATAATGCAAGTTCTCTCTGCTCTGATTCTTAGCTCAACTTACTGGCATCATCAAATATTACCTTAATACCAATCATAGGCCACAACTAATATCCTTCTATATCTAAAAGAAAAGGTCAAGGTAATTTGAAATGTGTACAATTTTTACTTCTTTTTTACAATTAACCTTGATACATTTTTCATTCCTAAGTACTCATTTTAGACAGAGGTAATTACCAAATAAACCACAGGAGAATTTTTTGTGACTAGTTCAGCTAGACCTCTCAGAAACAAGGGTGATTTCTCTTCAAATTGGACTCTAGGATTCAGATACATAAAATGCTTCTTACTTCTGGAATCAAAACTGAAAACACTTTTGTCTCTAGATTTTTAGGAGCATGATGACCAAATAAATGAAAAGTGTTATTTTCACTTCTGAGGCTTAGCCTATCATTCAGAAGTTTCCAATGGTGGCCAGCAGATCAAATCCAACACATAGATGAGTTTTATTCAACCCATCAGTGGTGTTTAAATTTTTGAATTTATTGTCAACATTTAAAAACATGCTTTTAATTCACTATAAAAATTCAGATGTTCCGCTTTTCTTTTAAAAAGACTGTGCCTTGGACAGAGAATCAGGCTAAGCAGTAAATGGGGTTGACATTTAACACATTCTTATTTTCCAGGCCAGGTCTATAGCCACTAAAGGGAAGGATTGTCTTTTTCTAATTTGCACAAAGGTACCATAGAGTCCATTTAGCAATGACACTATCCCTGGGCCCTCATTCATTCCTGGTAACAATCAGCTTAGACACAGGATGTAAATTTGAGTTTGCTACAGTCCCCACCACTCCTTATTATTACCCTCCTGCTATCCTACATTATAAGACCTGCCTGGTTTCTCTGTAGACATCTGAGTTTACAACTTTTGGTCAGCAGCAAAAAGAAATGACAGTTTTGATTTCTTCATCTAAATGACTTGAGTTTAAATTCACTTTGTAGGAAGTAGGTAGTTTATCTCATCAATTGGGCTTTACAGTCAGGTAGACCTGGGTAGCTGTCTAGCATTAGGAAAGTCATAGAACCTGTCTGTGTATCAATTTTCTTATCTAGGAAATGAGACTAATATTACCTACTTTGTAAGTTTGCAAATTAAGTGAGATGAGCACGCAACATAATGCTTGGTATACATTGGGAATTTTATAAAACAATTCCATGTTGATTGCTGAAATGACACCCTCTCCCGGACCCTGACACAGAAATCTTGTCAGTACTGTATTTCTGGAATCATGCATATTTGTCCAAGCTTATTAGACTATAAAGTGTAAAGCATGAGGGTGGGAACCACGTCTATCTTTTCTTCTTTCCCCAACACTGGCACACAGTAGGAACTTTAAACTTGTTGGTAGAATCAATGAATGACTGCAGTTACTTTCCTGGCTGCACTAGGAATTGGGGAAAGAATTAGGTCCTTCTCCCTCCCTAACCCCGGCATTCTTTTCCAACATGAATCCGGGGATGCAATTAAGATAGGGTTCTGTGCCAAGTGAAAGACAAAAGGAAGATGCACTTGAGCAGTGGAAACAAAATTAAACATTTGCCTTGGGTTGACAGAGATTTCCTGGGCAATTAAACTGCATAATATCATAATCCATTAAATCAAAAAAACAGGGAGGGTCCAAGCACCCCCACCACCAAATAGATGCATAAGGAGACTATTAATGGGAGCACTAACTCAGGGCATGGGATCCAGAAACCCACAGGAAAGAGCTGCAGACTGTCACTTTTCAACTGGCCCCAGGAAGAATTTTAGGGTGACGGATGACTGGAAGCTATGTAAAAAGACAGGGATTTCTGGAGACTGGGGCTGTCCCACAGGCAGTCAATAAAAGAATGGCATTCAGTGGATGGTGAGCACTATCTCCTCTTTAAAATAAAACCAAAAGCTGATACACCCGGAAGGCCAACCTCATTATCCTCTGTTGGCAGAAATAGACTGAGACTTTGGCAGGGTTTTCTCAACTGGGGAAACAAGGTGGCTGTCACCCTCCAGTTAGCCAACTGGAGTCTAAAATGTAAAGGCAAGTGAGAGTTGTTTTTCCTAACCTATCGGTATCGTTCACCCTCCCACTTACCTTCCTTTGAAAATGTGCAAGACGGGGACAATGTACGTTAGTGATCCAGGTTCCTCATTTTTACATTAGTACAACTGGAAAATCGGATGCTACCTCCATGTGTAATGTAGCACAAAGGTATGCTCACTGAGGCGTGCAACCAGAATGTGTCAGTTCAGAGGGGAAAAGAATCCCCCGTCGCTGGCAAAATATTTTACACTAAAAGCTGTAACTTCCAATGCAAGACTTACTAAGTGTTAGACCCAGGGGTGGGGGGTCCGGGGAAGTGTCTTCATGTTGCAATAAATACCCTTTTGCACAAAGTCTGATTTGATCTACCCTCTTTTTAAAGAATAATGGATTTTTTTAGCTGTTCAAAAATGGGCAATTTGTGATCATATAACCCCTAATATGGAAGGTTCCCATGGCTTCACTTTAATCACCTAGATCTTATGCTGTTGAAAAAAAATGTATTAAATGCCGCTACTTTGATGCACAAATGCTTGTTTTTAAAGAAAGAAAATAGGTTTTTCTTCTGTTTCTACCAGTGAAGAGGCTGTGAGCAAAGCTGCCATCCGTTGATTCCTGTTACATGAGTAGGTGCCTGTAAAAGGCCAGGTGGTGTTTATGCAGATGACTGAGCAAGTTACAATGTGTTCTTCCTTTTGGATAAAACATTAGTGTATCAGATGTGACAAATCAGATGTTCATCTTCCGCACTTCTGCATTATTTTACATTGAGAATTAGACGATGTGCTGGCTTAGCTTTTTGCTTTTGTTTTCTTTTTTTTTCTTGAGAATAAGTTCATGAATAAAGTTCTCGCTACATTCTGCATAATCAGAGTCTCACAGATAGCTAACTGGCTAGGTAATATGATAATTACAACTATATCTATAACTTGCCTTGTACAAGAGAAAAGGCACATGTTCTGGGAAACAAAAAGCACACCGTTCGTGCACTCTAGGAGCTAGTTAACATATGATCCATTCCTATGCACTTGTTATCAGGGGAAAACAAGGTCTGCTCGTCTTGACATCTTGAGAGGGGGGAAGCACCTGATGCTCCGATGTCCAAGTAGGAAATGAGCATTTTCTGAGCACCAAAATGCCAGGCTCAAAACCGTTCTCCACAATGCACAGAACAAGTGTCTACTTCCAATCCAAAAGGATATCGTATGTATATTTTTAAAAATCCCAAAATAATTTTTAAATACACCGATCACATTCCTGCCTACAGAATTTGCAGTAGCATTACCCCCACTTGCTGTTATCATGCTTTCAGCAGATTCCAAGTCCCCTGAGCTACCCTCCATAGCACTACCATTCTGTCCAAGAAGACAGGCAGAGGTTCCCCACGAACAGAGACTTCCAATAGAAACAACTGAAAACTTGTGCTGTGGTGTGTAGTAGGCATCTTTATTTTGAGAGCTCCTGTTATGAATTAGAACAGCACTCACTAGTGAGAAACTAGTAGAGTAAGGCAACCGAATTGTTTAAGGGCTCTTATACGTTCTTTTAATGCTTTTAGTCATGTATCCATTTAATAAATATTTATTGAGTTTCTATCATATCCTATTCAAGATAATACCTTTTTTGCCAAGATGCATATGTAAGTGTACCAGTGAAATTTCAGAGGGCAGGTGGAATCAGTAGAGACTTTATAGAAAACATCGTGTTTTTGCTGACCCCTGGATAGATAGGCTCTAAGATGGGAGGGAGGGATAAGAAGTGGGATAAGAAAAAAGGGTTGTAATTCTAGACCACTATCCTATATAATAAAGAGCTAATTAGACCAAACAGCAGAACAACATTCTGGATGAAGCCAGGGCTGCGAGGGCTGGCAGAAGCTGCAAAGGGCTGTGAGGGTCAAGTCCCTTGCATGAATTACGTGCATCGGGCCTCTACTTAGATATAATTTTATTATTTAAAGTAGTGATTAACATCATTCACGTATGTTATAAAATATATTTGATGTATTTTATTATTAAAACTAGAGACCGGTGCACAAAAATTTGTGCACTCGGGGGGGGGGGGGGGGGGTCCCTCAGCCCAGCCTGTGCCCTCTCATAGTCTGGGACCCCTCGGGGGATGTCCACCTGCTGGCTTAGGCCTGCTCCCCTGGGAATTGGGCCTAAGCTGGCAGTCAGACATCTCTCTGGCAGCCCAGGAGCCCTCGGGGGATGTCCACTTGACAGTGGGGAGCAGGCCTAAGCTGCAGTCAGACATCCTTAGCACTATTGAGGAGGCAGGAGAGGCTCCCACCACCACTGCTATACTGGCAGCCGTCAGCCTGGCTTGTGGCTGAGCAGAACTCCCCCTGTGGGAGCGCACTGACCACCAGGGGGCAGCTCCTGCATTGAGCGTGTGCCCTCTGGTGGTCAGTGTGTGTCATAGTGACCAGTCATTCCCAGTTGTTCTGCTGTTAGGGTCAGTTTGCATATTACCCTTTTATTATATAGGATAGAGGCCTGGTGCATGGGTGGGGGCCAGCTGGTTTGCCTTGAAGGGTGTCCCAGATCAGAGTGGGGGTCCCCGCTGGAGTGCCTGGCCAGCCTGGGTGAAGGGTTGAGGGCCATTTTCAGGCTGGCCACACCCCCTTCAGGGTGGGGGGTCCTGCTGGGGTGCCTGGCCAGTCTGGGTGAGGGGCTGATGGCTGTTTGCAGGCTGGCCACAACCCCCAGCCACCCAAGGTTCTGGTGATCTAAGTGCCGTCCATGCTGTGGACCATTCTAGATCTCACATGGTTGTTATCAGAATTCAGCTACTTGCTAGTATAGGCTTGAGATATCCCCTTTCTTGATGGCAGTCAGCTGAGGGCTACCTTTAGCTCCTAGAAGCCCTGTAGTTCCTTACCATGTGGCCCTCTCAGAGTATAATGGCTACTTCTTTTAGTCCAGCAGGAGAATCCCTCTCCAGACAGCTAAAACCGAGTCCCATAGAATCAAGGGAGTGCCAGTTCCATCACCTTTGCCATATAATGTAACCTAGTTAAGGACATGACTGTCTCATCAGTGTCACAGGTGCCATTCAGGCTCAAGGGGAGGGAGGGATACAGGACACCTGCATCAGGGAATCTTGAGGGCCATCTTAGAATTCCGCCGACCACAGTGTGTTCCCAGAAGCAAATCCTTGGAAATGGATTGATGGAAAGTTACTTATTTAAACATTTCAAAACAAAAACAAACAAACAAAAAAAACACAGTAAAGGAATGGGGAAGTGGTCACGGAAGTTAAGGAAGCCAAGCAAGGGTGCCAATATCCGGCAAAGTCCCATGGGGATAACTTCAGCTCAGTTCCACAATGCAGCTATGCAGATAGCTTACGTTACATGAAAAGGCTGTCTAGATCAGGAGTAAGGGAGCTGGGTTACTACAGTCCTGTCCCTGTTGGCCATTGGTTTCATGGCTACCCCTGAAGATGTAAATTCCCAGACTCTTCAGGCATTCACAGGCAAACTAGACACCCACAGCCAAAGAAAAGCTTTCTGACAAAGCAGGGCAGGTGCTAGCTGTCAGGAGTGTATCCATTTAATAAAGCATGAACAAAAAAACTAAAAAACCAAAAAACAAGAGAAACTTGTTGACATGAACAAAATAAGTAAAGAGATCGGAGGACATAATAGGGGACATCATCTCCTACATGACTTTGGAATAAAGATTTTAAAAATCACAGTGAAAATTACATCATTTTGCTAAAAATTACATGCATATAATTAATTATTTACTAAAATTATGTAGACTTAAGGTTTGGGCAAGATGATAGGCTAAGTTAATATGCACCCTACACATACTATCACCAAAAACAAACAAACCAACAAACAAAATGCTGAGTAAATCTAGAAAGAAGAACTGGAAGAAAGCAATTCTTTAAACCTCTGTATGAAGTCTTGAATTCGCTCTCAATCTGAACATGCATGAAAACTATCTGGATCAACACCGAAAAGGCTTTGAGAATTGAACTACTAGACCAACCATGTCAAATTCGCAGCCCACAGGCCACATGCCTCATTTATTTGGCCTGTGTTAGCCTTTGAGTTTGACATGCTTGGTCTAAACCGACATTAGAACTAATCTCACAGAAACCAGGTCAGGACTTGCAGTCTGAATCTAATAGTGTTAATTTCTTTGGTACCTGCCTGTTGAAATACAGCCATTTCAATCATTTCCTGTCTCCACCTGGCTGAGAGCACTATGATTTTCTATGGAATCTGCTACATCTCTACTAATCTATGGGTTCCAGACTCACCATCCTGCCCCAGGCAGGGCCAAAGCCAGCACCACCACCTCAAGCCCCTTGAATCTGCCCCAACCAGGTGCCTAAGAAGCTATCTATTGCTGGACCATGGCCACAACCATGGGGCATCCCAGCACTAAGCATGGCCAGGGTTGCACATGGTAAGCACATGGAATACAGGCCTCTAGCCAGGTTCCCCACACCTGAATGACATTTTTAAAGTGTTAAATGACAAGAATTATCAGCATAATCCTGTATCAAAAATACCCATCAGAATGAAGACAAAATAAAGACATTTTTAGATGAAGAAAACTAAGAAAATCTGTCACCAGCAGGTGTGTTTTTTAAAAATTCTAAAAAAAAATTTCTTCAAGTAGAAAGAAAGCGATAACAGAAGGAAACACAGGTCAGTAATGAAGAAAGAACAACAGAAATTGTAAATATCTGAGTAAGTAAAATAGATTATTTTAGCATGTGTTGAAATGTGCATGATTGCCGAAAGCAAAAATTATAACACTATCTATGGGATTTTCAATGTACGTAGGTGTACTATATGTGACAACTACATGAAATATTTGGAAAGGGCAAAGGAACCTAAGATTTCTTAAAATATTAATTCTAAAGAGATTGTATAAAGTTTTATATCTATAATGTTATCTCTAAAGCAGCCATTAAAAGAAAAACTGGACAAAGATATACTAATATATTGAAAAGCACTACAGATAAATGCAATGAAATCTAAATATCCAAATAAATACAAAGAAGAGAAGCTAAAAACAAAGGTATGAAAAACAAAGAAGATGAACAAAAGTCTAATACAATAGTAGACCTAAATCCAATCATATTAATTATACTAAACGTTAATGGTCTAAACACACCAATTAAATGGTAGAAATTGTCAGATTGAATTTTTAAAAAAACTCAACCATATACTGTTTTAAAAAATTCATCTAGAGCTAATGATTTTTAAAAGGTTAAAAATAACAAGACAGAACAGGATATAACATGTAAATACTTATATTAAAAATGCTGGAGTGGCTATATTAATTTAAGATAAAGCAAATGTTGCCTAAACCGGTTTGGCTCAGTGGATAGAGCGTCAGCCTGCGGACTGAAGGGTCCCAGGTTCGATTCCGGTCAAGGGCATGTACCTGGGTTGCGGGCACATCCCCAGTGGGGGATGTGCAGGAGGCAGCTGATCGATGTTTCTCTCTCATCGATGTTTCTAGCTCTCTATCTCTCTCCCTTCCTCTCTGTAAAAAATCAATAAAATATATTAAAAAAAAAAAAAAAAAAAAGCAAATGTTAGAACAAGGGAAATACCAGAGACAAAGAAGAAATGTACATACTAACAAAAGATTCAATTCACCAAGAACACTTAACAATTCTAAATATGCGTTTGCCTGCCAGTGCAGTGATATCCTCTCTTTCATTCCTGATGTTGAGAATTTGTTTCTTACCGCTTTCTCTTGATCAATCTGGCTAGAATCTCATCCATGTTTTATTTTTATTTTTTTTAAGAAAGAGCTTTTGGTTTCATTGATTTTCTCTTTTGTTTTTGTGTTCTCCATCTAATGGATTTTTTCTCTTATCTTTATTTCCTTTCTTCTGTTTCCTTTGGGTTTAGTTTCTCTTGTTTTTTAGTTTCTTAAGGTGAAAGCTTAGATCATTGATTTGATATATGTACATCTTTTCTGATAATTGCATTTATTATTATAAATTTCCCTCTAAGCACTACTTTAGTTATAACCCATGGATCTTGGTCAATTTTTCATATTCATTCAGTTCAAAGTATTTTGTAATTTCTCTTAAGGCTTTTCTTATACCCATGGATTAAGTAGTGTGTTATTTTATTTCAGAATATTTGGGCATTTTCCAGATATCCTTCTGTTATTGTCTTCTAGTTTAATGCTGTTATGGTCACAGAACAGAATTTGGATAAGTTCAATTCTTTAAAATTTAATAATGTGGTCTATCTTGGTGAATATTCCATAGACAAGTGAAAAGAATGTATATTCTACTATTTTGGGGTGGTGTTCTATAAATTTCAATTAAGTCAGGTTGGTTGGTAGTATTCAAACTTCCTATATCTTTTCTGCTTTTCTGTCTAATTGTTATATTGATTATTGAGAGAGCAGTGTTGAAGTCTCCAAGTGTAACTGTGGATTTGTCATATGAACAGTCTTTTCAACAAATGGTGCTGGAACAACTGGACATACAGATTCAAAAAAAAAAAAAATGAATTCCAACCTATACCTAACACCATTTGCAATGTTGACTCAAAATGCATCAGGGGTCTACATTTAAAACAATAAAATATAAAACTGTTAAAACATTAGAAAAAAATCTTCATGACTTTGGATTAGTTAAAGACTTTTTTTAAAATAATGTTGTTGTTAATATTTTTATTGATTTCAGAGACAAAAGGAGCGGGAGAGAGAGACAGAAACTGGGGATCAAGCCCACAACTTGGGCATGTGTCCTTGACCAGAACCAAACCCAGGACCCTTCAGTCCCCAGGCTGATGCTCTATCCACAGAGCCAAACCAGCCAAGGCAAGACTTATTAAATAGAACATCAAAAGACCAATCCACAAAGGAAAAGAATTCAAAAATTGGGCTTTATCAAAATAAAGATATGTTGTTCTGTGAAGGAAATAATAAAGGTTGTGAGAAAACAAGACATAGATAGAGCAAAAATATTTGTAAATGACATACCTGACAAAAGATTTGTTTTCAGAATATATAAAGAACTCACAGAACTCAACAATAAGAAAACAATCAACCAATTTTTAAAAATATATTTTTACTAGAGACCTGGTGCACGAAATTCATGCAGGGGGGGAGGGCGTCCCTCAGCCCAGCCTGCGCCCTCTTGCAGTCCGGGACCCCTCAGGGGATGTCCGCCTGAAGGGGATTGGGCCTAAGCTGGGAGTCAGACATCCCTCTGCCAGTCCGGGGCTCTTGCAGTCCAGGACCCCTCACTCCTTACTGCCCGCCTACAGCGGAGGTGGGAGAGGCTCTTGCCACTGCCGCTGCACTGGCCAACAGTGAGCCCAGCTTCTGGCTGAGAAGCAATCCCCCTGTGGGAGCACACTGACCACCAGGGGGAAGCTCCTGTGTTGAGCATCTGCCCCCTGATGGTCAGTGCGCATCATAGCAACCAGTCATTCTGCTGGTCGTTCTGCCATTTGGTCAATTTGCATATCAGGATTTTATTATATAGGATTGATTTCAGAGAGGAAGGGAGAGGGAGAGAGATAAAAACTTCAATGGTGAGAGAGAATCATTGATGGGCTGCCTCCACACTCCCACACCAGGGATGGAGCCTGAAACTCGGGCATGTACCCTGACTGGGAATCGAACCTGTGACCTCCTGGTTCATAGGTCGACTCTCAACCACTAAGCCACGCCAGTCGGGCAATCAACCAATTTTTTAATGGAAAAAAATATGAACCAAAGAAAATATATGAATGTCAAATAAACACATGAAAAGATATTCAACAACATTAGACATCATGGAATTCTACATTAAAACCACAATGAGATACCTGTACACGTATATTAAAATAGCTTTTTTAAAAAGGCAATTCCAAGTGCTCATGAGTTTGTAGAGCAACTGGCCCTCATACATTGCTGATAGGAATGCAACATGATACAACCACTTCAGAAAACAGTTTGGTTTAATTATAAAATTAAACCTATTTTTAAAAAATAAAATTAAACCTACACCTGCCATATGAATCAGAAATCCTACTTCCAGGTATTCATTCTAGCAAAATGAAGACTTATGCTCACACAAAAACCTGCATGAATATTTATTGCAGCATAATCGCCAGAATTAGGACTCAGCAGAGAAAAGCTCTCTTACCCATGGTTATACCTCTTCCCCGGGGAAAGACTGCATCCAGTGCAGTGACAGCCTTGGCCTCCTTGCTTCAACTGAGACAATTTTACAGGGCTATCCCAGCTTCAGGGGAGGAGGAAACATCTGTTATGACTGCATCACAATTCAGCTTCTCCCAACTTTACCCAATTTTGTCTCCTGAGGGCATCCCACAAAAAACCTCCTGGGAAACCCAGCCTGTGATATAGTAAAATTAAATGTACCTCTAAAGAGGGAGAGAAGAGGATGGGATTTGGAACAAGATTGGGAAAAAGTTAGTAGGCTTAATCTGAATATGTGTTCTTTTACCCTTTTTTGTATGTTTGAAGGATTTTATAATTTTATAAATTCGTGCATGCCTTCATGAGATACTGTGAGATATAGTATGGTAATTTAAGCCAAAAATCTCTGCCAATTATGTAGTAATTTCTAGAAAATTTGTAATATGTAATTCAGTTAATAATCTGGCCCAAGGGAAAAAACCCTCAAATATTTAAATGTCAAGTGAAAAAGTCTACGTATTTTCCTAAAAGTAACCTGTAAAAAAAAAATTTTAAGGTTAGAAAAAAACAATTTTGCAATAAAACAAATAAAAGAAAACAGAATATTATCTATTTTCACAAAATAATAAAGCCTTTTCTAACATAATAGAGTTTCTTTGTATTGGTTTTTATTACAATGTAAAAGAACAATAGTATCAAAAGGACGTTTATATCACATTTTACATATATTATCTCATTTGATCAATAAAATGTGTTTAGTTATAAACCCCCCGAGTTGTGTGGCCACAACATGAAAATGAGCCTTAATTTTACTCTTGACAACTTTACATGTTAGCAACTTGCCAAATCACAGGGTGGCAAGTCAAGAAACTGGGAGGGAAAACTGCTATCTTATAACTTTCCAGAACTGAAGAAGCTGTTGGCCAGGTGAATCATCAGGGGGAAAATTCACCCTCTGCCTCTTCATCCTACTCACAGATTCTAAAACTGGCTGAGGACACTTGAAAGAGCCTTCTTGGTGAGAAAACTCTTTTTTCTTCCTGACATGTGCTCACACACACAAGCATGCAGCACTTCAAGTTCAAGAGCCTGCAGCAGAATGGGTCTGGAGAAGGGAGATGGTCCCTAAAAGGCTATATATATAAAGGTTGTCAAAAAAAAAACAAAACTGCCCACAAGGACTGAAGTTCCAGGAGTGCTGGTATATGGAGTGGAGGACAGATTAACCAAAAGTCTGTCTGCAGAATAAACATCAAAAAGAAAAGACGAGACCAAATTCCCCTTAGAGTAAAACTTTTTTGTTTAGTTCTTATTTTTAATGCTTTCCCACAGAGAATAGAATATGAAACCAAGGAGCCAAATCTTATCTCAGAGAGAGAACATTAAAGAGCATAAGAAAGAGAACTGAAGAGTTATTCAACGGACAAAAGATGGAAGAGCTTTGGTGCTATTCTATTTTTCTGGAGGACGACTTAAGCTACAGGAGCCTGAGGGAAGAAGTAAAAAGTCTTGGATAAAGACTAAGACTGGTAAGAAAGACAGAGTAGAAAAGAGGAATGGCTCTGCAGTGGCAGCCAGAGGCCATTTCAGGAGTTGCCATCTGCTTCCTAGGATTGGAGCTCTCTCAGTGATTGTCTCTAAGCCTGTGTTCAAAAAAACAGGCAATGTCACTAGACAAGATTCACATTATCCCAGAAAAGAACATCTGGGTCTGCCAACACTGAGTAACTGACCACAGCATAAAGCATACTCTGTCCTTTCAAGGGAACAAATTCCAAGTCTCTTGTTTTCAAAGATTTTGTCATTCAATACAGGAGGAAATAAATCAATATGGGGTAACATATGATTGTTAAAAACATAAGTTTATGTCTATAATTAACTACTGTTGTGTAACATGTGAGAGTTAAGTACTTGGAAAAGGAAGAAAGCACGGAAGGAGTAATGAGAACCAGGTAAAGAACAAGGGGTAAATATTTCCCAGGAGATGTAAGTTTTACACATATGGTAGGTGTCACAGTTCTGTGGAGAAGAATATGGGGAATATGTAACAGACAAAAAATACTGTCACCCTCTAGAGTTCCAAGGCAGAAATGAAAAAGGTGTCATTGAGATTTGCCTTGCTGACGCATTTGCTAAGATGTATCAATAAACAAAAACGTGCAGTCAAAATAAGAGGCAGATAGAGATTGAACATGTATCATCAGTTTTCATAATTAGTCAATTAATTGCAAAGGGGCATGATTGTAGCTTTATGTGGGATTGGGGAGAATAGTTTAAAACTTTCCAGAACTATGAAAAGTCTGAGTTGTTACCTTATTTGCAAACTGACAAGTTAGCATGTAGAAATTATGAGATTCTACAAAGGACCTAATTGTTCATGGCCCTGCCGGCCACATGAGCATCATTTTTGCATCAATTACCCTTTACCCTCTAAATGCCACATGGATTCTGAACATGCAGTAGATTTGCATCCTAGCTGAGAAATACCAAACTTATGAAATCCAAATCTTTATAATGGGCAGTAAGAAAACCTGTGTGATCTTTGCTCCACAAAGGCCTGGTGCATGGGTAGGGTACCTAGGCCTGGACGGCGATCGGGGCCTTTCTTTGTTCCACGCTGCCCCCTGGTGGTCAGTGCACACCATAGCAAGCAATCAAACTCCCTGGTCTCTGGTCGAACTCCCGAGGGGACACTTTGCATATTAGCCTTTTATATATATAGACTAGAGGCCCGTTGCACAAAGAGATTCATGCAATAGGCCTTCCTTCCCCTGGCTGCTGGCACCGGTTTTCCTCCGGCACCCAGGACCCAGGCCTTCGCTCTGGCCACAATGGAGAAGCCAAGCCTGGAGGCTTCTCTGCTCTGGCTACAGCGGAGAAGGCAAGCCTCAAGGCTTCTCCTCTCCTACTGCAGCAGACAATCCAAGCCTCTTCAGTCTTCAGTCTTCAGTCTTCACTCAGGCTGGAGCCTTCAGTCTTCGCTCGGCGCCTGCATATGCAAATTAACTGCCATCTTTGTTGGGTTAATTTGCATACTCATCCTGATCGGCTGGTGGGCGTAGCGGAGTGATGCTGATTTGCATGTTTCTCTTTTATTAGTGTAAATACTGGACAGTAAGTAAACCTGCATATTTGAAAGGATCGTCCAGAATAAAAAGGCAGTTTATGTTTCTGCTCACAAAATACTTTAAAATTCAGGAGACCAATGAAGAATTGTCTCCATGCAAGTGGAGCATAGAAAAGCCCACAGAATGGTTGAATGGAAAAAAAATTCAAATATGAAGGAATGTAACAAAGCAGTAAATACAATGGGGGGGGCAAAAATATAGCTTCTTTGCAGAAGAATCAGCAAAAAATGTATCATGATCTGAAGGTCTGAATCTTTAGGAAAAGGCCTGAAAGGACAGGAGTGGGAAAGACTCAAACAAAACTACTCTGTATTAGTCATCTATTGCTGCGTCATAAATTACCCAAACCTTAGTGGTCTACAACAATAAACATGCCTGGCAAGTTAGAGCTGGGTGTTGCTAGGAAGCCTCAGTTCCTCCCCAGGTAGACATCTCCGGAAGGCTGTGTGAGTGTCCTCATGATATGAAAGTTGGCTTCCCCAAGAGTGAGTGATCCAACACAGAGCTAGGAAGAAGCCACAATGCTTTTTATCATCTAATCTTGAAAGACACACACTCTCACTCCTGCCATCTTCTATTCATTAGAAGCAAGTCACTAAGTCTAGCTCACACTCAAAAGGAGAAATAAGCTTCTCATCTTAAAGGGTATGATATCATGTACTTTGTATGTATATTTTAAAACCACCAAACTCTCCAAGTTTATGGACCTGACATAGCCATGGAGCATATTATTAGTGAGCAATAAACTATGTCACTCTTTGTGAGACTGTAGTTGAAACAAGGGACAGGTTTTAGAGTAGGGTGCAGGAAGATGAGCTGCTTTGGGTATGGTGAAGATGATATACCCCACTTGCAAAATTTCTAATTTGTTTATTATGAAAATTTATATTTTCTGCTATTTCTTATCTCATTCTATCACTGGTACCTAGTTCAATTGTAGATAAATATCCATATAATTGTTTTGGTTTTATCTTGATTCGAGTGTAGTGCAAGTTGTTGTTCCCACAGCAATTTTTTAAAAATCAAGCAGTGCTGTCCAGGCAGAGGGGAAAAATTGATCCAGATGCTGAGGAGAAAATTGTGTTGATCTCTAACAGAGATCTATTATGCTGAGGTTACAATCAGTTCCGTTCCGAGTCACAGGGTTCTTGTGGTCAGGGTGAAGAGCCAAAACCTTCTAATCTCTAGCCGAACTCAATTTTCTCCGTGGACTTATCACTTCTTAACGTTTTGGCTTATTGTTTAATAGTACCGTGATGGTTAGATCTGTGTTTATGCAGACTACTCCAGCAGTGTATGAGATGAGTGAGGTTATAGTCAGGAATGCCAGGTGGGGTTCCATTACAATATCCCAGGGAAGAAATAATAAAGGCCTGAGTGCAGGCAATCTCACTGAGAGTAAGAAAGAGAGGAAAGTTTCAAGAGAGATTTCTGAGATTGATCCTCAGAGCTTGGTAACTAATTAGAGGTAGGAGGTAAGGGAAAGGGAAAAGTGGAGGCACCTGATTAGGGTGACCAACTAGTCCCAGATTGTCCAGGACTTTTGCAGTTTTACCACTGAAGGTCTCGTGTCCTGGGAAACACCTCAGTCCCAGGCAAACTGATACATACAGAGGTCATATGACAGGAAGAGCATTAACATACATGGAGAATACAGGACAGTCTGTGATAGAAATAGCATTAACTTAGAGGATACAGGACGCCTGTGATAGGAGTAGCAATAATTTATAGAGTAAATACAAAAGGAGGAACATGTTTTCTGTGAAAATAAATTCTGTGTGTGGACACGTTGGATTTAAGACAACTACAGAGCATACAAGGAGAGACAAATTGCAAATGCATTTTCAGAGCCCGGTGGAGAGGCTGGGACTGGTTACGGAGAATTGTTCATCATCACGTGAAAATTGATGCCATGCAAGAGGATGAAGATCTCCTAACGAGGACATATGAAGTAAAAAGGAAAGGGGAATGAGAAAAAGATTTAGGTTGGGAAAAACATGAGGAGTGTGCACACTAGTGGAAGAAGAGAACTCATCAAAAGAAACTGAGAGAAAAGTGGGAAAATAAGAGATAGTGACTATCCCAGAAACCAAGGGGAGGGGGAATATTTAGAAGATCTGAAGGAAGGGCAACAATGTCAAATGTGGCCGAGAGGAGTCCACAGGACCTGGAAATTAGGTCTATTTCCTGTGGTGGTGGAAAGGGGGTGATATTAGAAGCCAGCGCTAGGACTCTTAAGGAGGGCACCTGGGCCCAGCCTCAGCTAAATTAAGAAGGTATGTCCAACAGATGCATGTCCATTGGAGCCCCTAAGAGTCGAGAGAGAAAAACCATGCATCATCCCATCCAGCTTACTCTCTATTCCCAGGTCTTGAGAGGCGATTCAAGCTTTATCGACAGCTTTATTGTTAAAAGAACTAATGGATATTGAAAAGCCAGTAAGAACCAGGCACCTTATATGCTTTATTGCATTAATCATAGTAACACAATGAGGAACTATTATGAAATACGTCATTTTGCTCCTCTTCAATATCTCTCCATCTTAAAAAAGCTCTAATGCTAAAAACTGAACAATTTTCTACAACATACCATCATCTTCCAATAACATTCCCCTAGTCTTTGAGATTGTTCAGTATCTCTGAATTCTAAGTCACTATTGTTTGCTTTGGTTCCCAAGTATCAAATGAATATTTTTCTAATTTATTAAGGTATCTTTAAATTCCATTATAATTTTCTGATAATAGAAATATATATTTCTATTATTTTAAAATGTATAAAAATATGTTTATTTTATAATATATAAATTATAATTTTTATTTTAAAAATATATATATATATATATATATATTAAACCCACCCACTTCATGCTAGCTACCAGGTTAAGGAAGGCCAAACTATGATTCTTTCTAAAAGAATGCCTAAATAGGCATTCAAATGTCCATAACTCTGCAATATTAAATTCACAACCTCTGCGGTTGAATAGCTTGCTAATTGTTTTATGTTGGTAACTTCTGTTTACCTATTAAATGATAAATTTCTGGATGCCAGAATCCAAACATCATACTCTTCTCATCCCCTACAACAACAATACCTAATATGTTATTGGGCACCATTAGCATTTATTAGTATTTAATGATTGAGTCCTAATACTCAGAAACAAAACAATGACCAGAACATTCTTGCACCCTCTCTGTGATGGTCTTCGAGATTCCCCCTGGCTGAAATACCAGTATTTAACCACATTAGTCTGAGCTCTTCTCACCAAATCCGTTCATTAGCTGTAGAATTCATTTATGCACTGGATGAAAATGGAAGACCACAGAAACAAAAATATACACGATGTGGTAGTGCCCCATAACAGATCAGGTGAATAAAAAGCCATAAAATGAATTGGTATCATCTCAAAAGCCTATTGTGAAAGATCAATATAAACTTATATTTTGCAGTTATACAAGCTTCTGTATACATTTTCCCTATTATATTGGTAGTAGCAATAATACCATATTCCCAACTCACCAAAAGCTCAAAATCTCAGAGATGGAACATATATAAGCAACTAATGAAACAGACTCTGCTTTTCCCTCTCTGCATTTCTCAAATTGAAAAAAAAAAAAAAAAAAAAAACGCACCCAGAGTTATCAATTCTTCTGTCAGACATGCAGGTCTAGGCTTGTCTAACTACAATTTCTGCTAACTGGCCACAGGCTAGTATTTTCACACCTTTTCTGCACTAAATGGTTAGAACTGATCACGCCACCAGAAGCTGTCACGGAGACATCTTCATTTAAAAATCTTAATAATACGTGCAGCAATAGGATTGAATGTTTAAAATATTTTTCTACTTTCTTACATTTCAGTAAACTTGCAAATGCCATCCATTCACCCTTTGTAAAATTATGCACACACAAATGCCTGTTAAGATTACTGAAAACACTTTTATTCAATTTGTGAATATAATCAGTCCATTTCTAGTCTGGACAACTCTTTGGATAATTACCTGAATTTTTTGTAGGTGTTTCAGATTGCTCATCTACCTTGGTAAAGTGGTTTGCTAAAAACAAACAAACAACAAAACAAAACAAACAAAAAAAAAAACTAAGGGCAGGGTGGAGGAGGGAGGGAGTAAAACACCAAGCTTTGCTAATAAATAGTTCTCAGAAATATCAGCTCCCAATTTACTACTTGTACACAATGGGCCAGTTGGAACTTGTATGGTGATCCAATTTGCCACAGCTCTTGTTTTTAGTCTTTGTGGAGCTGCTGTGTGAGCACAGTGGGGGCCGCTCCCTCGCATCCCCTGAGTCAATCAGTGGGCTTTTGTTCCTGCTGGTCAAAAATATCAGGTGGCTTTGAGAGTCTAATTATCAATGAAAAATTAAATTCAATACAGAAACGTAGCCATCAGCACCCCTCTCGTCACCCTTCCTGTGCCCTCCCCACCCGAGGCCTGTGATGGAGTATCAAGTTATACCTTGGGATTCCAAAAAGATTGCAAGAAAAAGAGGCCCAAGCCTGGGGAAGCAAGCAAGAATTATTGATTTTTATTTACACAGTTTTCTCCTTTTGGGGTGGATGACTGTTCTAATGGCCATGGACGTTCCAGAAATTAGCAAACATTAGGGAGTTTTCTCTTAGAATTGTCAGGCCACGTTTATCTCAGCATTGCTTCATAAAATTTTCTAGCCATGGTTTCCATCAGAAATTGAATAAACAGAGAAATGAAAGATTTGTGTTGTTGTCAACAACCCCAATTTACTTGATAATCCAAATATGCCTTTTCTGATGCCGTGAGGGAGTTCTTACTGTTTCCGAGCATATTCTATCCTTTCTTTATTGATTTTTTTAGAGAGAGAGGAAGGGAAAGGGAGAAAGAGAAAAAGAAACATCGATGTGAGAGAGAAACATCGATTGGCTGCCTCCCACATGCATCCTGACCCAGGATCAACCCTGAAACCTGGGTATGTGCCCTGACCAGGAATCAAACTGGCAACTGAACTGGCAACCTTTTGGTGCCCGGGACGATGCTCAGCCAACTGAGCCACACCAGGCAGGGCAATGTGCTCTATCTATTCTAACTCTATTTCAGGCAGTTAAGAAAACATGAAGTTGAAAATGCTTGTAACTGTCACTTAATTCAAATGTCAAAAGTCAAGGCCCATACAAGTTCCTCTCTTTACATTGCAAGTCACAGAATAGAATTCGAACTCACCAAACCCAGGTGAGGCACAGCCTTAGTTTTCCACACATGTGCTCTCTTTTAATCCCCCTCTGTCTTTTTTAAAATATGTGCCTTATTTATAAGTGATCAATTAAGCTTATAGTAGGGAGGAAATGCTACCATCTCAAAATATATACCCTTATCAAATTTCCCCTTAAGATACTCCCCACAAAAATGAAATATTAATATTAAAGCCAATCAACGCAAGCCTTTTCATGGTACAAAAATAGTCTAAATATAGTGTCATAAATTATTTTTTTAAATCCCACAGTAAGTATTATGGTTGATTCATAAATTCCATTAAAGTGTTCTTTCATAGGAGGAACTATCATGAGATGATATCAACCTTAAGTTAAATATCTCTAGACACTATTTTTTTTAATATATTTTATTGATTTTTTACAGAGAGGAAGGGAGAGGGATAGAGAGTTAGAAACATCGATGAGAGAGAAACATCGATCAGCCGCCTCCTGCGCATCTCCTACTGGGAATGTGCCCGCAACCAAGGTTCATGCCCTTAACTGGAATCGAACCTGGGACCTTTCAGTCTGCAGGCCAACGCTCTATCCACTGAGCCAAACCGGTTTCAGCTCTAGACACTATTTAATCAAACAATATTCTTTTTTTCTATGAGTTCAAAGGTATAAAAAGTTTTGAATATATTGTTAGGTAACAGATTGGACTAAAAATTTCTCTAAGGCTCCAAATATCTTGAGACAACCATTATGTAATTGTCACAAAGTCCAATAACCAAATTATAGCTAACCTTGGCCAAGAGTACTCTGGGAACTCAATAGTAAATATAATAATTTAAAAACACCCCCGTGACTAGAGGAAGGCAGAAGAGGGGGATAATATTACAAGTAAATTTATAATACATGAATATATGAATTTTTATTTTTAATGTTTAAATAAACTTTTCATCTTTGCAAATATGAGTATTCAGAAACAAAAGATAAATCCATTTTGTTATTTGGTGACTCTACTACTACTTTTAAAGCAGAGACTTTTATTATATACTGAAGCATATGTTATTATTCATTTGAATCTTATCTTAAATGATCAGATATTATGTAACTAAAGAATCACCTATTTTTGAACATGGCATTATTAATAGAGAAGAGCAATTATTTGACATTCTTTGGTTTTGACACATTTATGTGAATTTTGCTAATCATTTTGTCTTACTACCCAAGACACAATATACATGTACATAGCAGTACTACATCAGGAATAGTTACTGAACAACTGTTATTCTTTACAAATTAACAAAAGATAAAATCCTAACAGTTAAAAATGATAACAGATATAATGTAAACTAGACAAAGATTATTTTTCAATGGATTTCAAACCTATAACAATCAACGATATTAAAGATTGTGTTTCTGTGCTGATACCTCTTTGTTGAAATTGGCTTAACTAAATGGGCACAAATAATTTTTCTCATCTCACTTATTCTCTTAGACTTCATTGACTAAAATCAATTTTATCATTAAAATGTAGTTGGTTGCACAAAACACTATCCTTTTCCTTTTAATGGATTCTTATTGTCTACTTGGAACTTTTTAAATAAAAATGTTATTTTATCTAAAATAGACAATTAGTATAAATCATATATACACATTAGTCTAAACAGTATGGTCTGCATTAAGACAAAAATTTAGCAACATAAAAGAGAATATCTTTAACTGAGATATACTGTAATTACTATGCAAATGAATTTCAGGTTTTCTGTTCTTCTTGACATGCAACCAGAACTTTCTAAAAAGAAGCTGACATGCTACTTAAAGTTGTATCATACATTTTATATCATAAATTATTAAAGAACTTAATGGACAATGTATTAGAAAGAAAGCTGGCAAATTACAGAATAATTTAAAGTTGCAATGAAGCAGAGCAACTTGCAGGACATTAAACACTCTATTTTGACATGGAATGCCTGAAGCTAAAGCAATTAAAGCTGCAAAATATTGCTGGCTGACATAATGTGTATGTAAATTTGTCATTCATTGGCAAAGGTTTGCACCAATCATGGAATGTTCACAGTAAAACAACCCAGGTACCATAAAATGCATTTAGTGAAGTCCTCTAAAAAAGTAGCTTTATATCATTTAGGTTTCAGATCATTATCCATTGTAAATTTTTGGGTTAACAAGAGTCTTCTATGGAGATCACCTTAAAATTGAGAATTAGCTCTCTACATATTACTTATATCTGTATTTGTTTCTTAAAGGAAAATATCATTTTTAATACACCCCACAACAGGAATACAAGCTAGAACTTGACATTCTATTTAATTTGGTTGTTTTTCCTTAGGTATCTAAAAACAGGCCTATCTTTGAGTATTGTATCAAACTCTACCCCCTAGAAATAGAGTCTAATGGGGCCATACTGAATTATAGCCAGTGACCTGATTTATCTCAGCTTAGAAAGAGTGGTACTCTCCCACAGGAGGCAGGAGGAAAAAACACAGTAATCCCCCAAACGCAGTGTTGCTATGGAAGAGAGGGGGATGCCTGCTGAGATTGAAAGCCACAAAATATTTGGGCAGTTGAGAAAATGTAGGCCCATCCTCTGTTGCCAAAACCTGAAGGTTCTTTGCCAGGACTCCCTGGTATTTGGCATTACAGAGAGACAGAACCCTAGTGGAAGATATAAGGAAACCAGACACACTTTAATATTCACCCATTAAAGCTCTCCAATTATTTTTTTCAAATTAGATGAACAAACAAGAAACTGGGGGCCAAAGGAGCATTTTAATAAATACCAAAAATGAATTCATAAATGTTCGAATAGTCAAATAGTATCTTACATTTCTTAGACATTTCACCAATAAATCTAATTAAACTTTCCCAAAGCCTATGAATGGGAGAACATCCTCTCTCTCTCTCTCTCTCTCTCTCTCTCTCTCTCTTTCTCTCTCTCTCATTTTTCTGGAAAAGAGCTGGCTCATAACATTTCACAATTCCAATTCCCCTTTCTAAGATGCTCTATTTCAGTTTTTCTTGGCTGCTGTAGAAAAGAAATAGAGGGTTAATCTCCAGCCTTACGTTTTGGAGATCATCACAAACCACAGGCTCCATTTGGTAAATAAGCTGTAGGGGAGCCCTAGCCGGTGTTGTTAAGTGATTGGAGCATTGTCCCATGCACCGGAAGAGTCCCTTGCTTGATTACCGGTCAGAGCACTCTCTCTCTCTCTCTCTCTCTCTCTCTCTCTCTCTCTCTCTCTTCAAGAAAAAAATATAATATCTTTGGGTGAGGATTTAAAGAAGAAGAAGAAGAAGAAGAAGAAGAAGAAGAAGAAGAAGAAGAAGCAGCAGCTATAGAGGAGACCAAACCAATCCAAACCAATCATTCTTAAACATTTTGTCAAAATTAATTAGAAATTTACATTTATATTTGCAGATACTAAAAAAGAAGAAGAAAATCCCTATTCTAGAGTTTAATGATCCTAACAGCCTCCTATGTAATTTGCAAGATAATAATATTAGTTTGTGGGAGTTCAATAGCCATTTATTGAGTATCTCTCATAGACATGGGAGGAATTTTTTCATGTGTATTATGTATCCTCCAAAGGTTTATGGCAGTGGTTGGCAAACTCATTAGTCAACAGTACAACGATTGAAATTTCTTTTGAGAGCCAAATTTTTTAAACTTAAACTATATAGGTAGGTACATTGTAATTAACTTAATTAGGGTACTCCTAAGGCTTAGGAAGAGCCACACTCAAGGGGCCAAAGAGCCGCATGTGGCTCGTGAGCCGCAGTTTGCCGACCACAGGTCTAGGGAAAAAAAATAGACAAATAATCAATTATCATACACAAATCAATTATAATTTCACAACAGTTTTAGAAGTATATGCCTCTTACTAGGTATCTAATATGTCTATGAAAATAAATGTTTTAGAATCTGCTTCATTCCTGGAGTTATAACTCAGAAAAGGAACAGATAGTCTTGACATCTTATGCCAGCAAGACAATTTCTAAGTTGAAAAAGTGATCACATATTTCAATGTTTCGCAAACAATAAACATGAATCATAGCAAGGTGACATAGTGTTGAATAGATTTCAGAAACCTAAGAAAAAAATTAAAATAATTTTAAAGTTATATCTAACTTTGAACAGTAATAACTATTGGTCTCTTTTTAATCTAGAAGCTTAAAAAATCTAATGTTCTTTCTCCTAAGCCTTAATATAGTAGGAGGAAGTTTAAATGTAGTCTCCTTTGTTATATACATGTTGTATCTATGAAATACAATATTAATCCCATTTGTACAATAAAAGTATGAGCCGCTTGAGCTTTGCTCTCATGTGAATTATGAATCATTGCAGTTCTCTGGGGACAGTTATCATGAGTCTAAGGTTCCTACTTTCTTCCACTTTCCCTTCAAATATCCTGGTACCTAAAGTATCTAGGACACGTGAGGTCCCCATATGAAATATCTTACTATATTCTTTCCACTTACTCTCCACTCTTTGCAAAAATGTGTAGCTTAAGAAAACCAGACCACCAAATAAAACGAAACTAGTTCTATTTCATCCTGTGGAAGGAAAGGCCACTTATTACAGTCTTATCCCTCCGGTAAGTAGCTACAATAGCCAATTAATAGGATTTAACCATCAGACAGAAGTTGTTTTTAGAATAATGAAAATGTGTTGTCATTTCATTTTTATTCCCTTGTGTGTTTTTTTGAGATGTGATTCATTATAACTTATTTTAGCTGTTCTGTTTTCTAATTCCTCATATTTTCACATCTTTTCCAACAAAATAGTAATACATACATAATACCTGACAAGATTTTACAGAGTTTTCCCTATTGGTGTGCTTTTGCTCTCTAAGCATCTTAAATATGGGTGTGGTAAAATACAGAAAGAACCTGGATGTGAGCTTTCTTACATGAAAAAGAATCAGTTTTCTCTCTTTTCCTGTCACACTAATTGCAGATTCCAGTTAATGATGCATTCAGCAATACAGAATAGTAATTTTGAATCCAAACATCATGCCAAATACTCCCAGTGAAAAATAGTTGTTAAATGTAGCTTCATTTTAAAGTCACTGTTTTCATTAACAGTGTCTTCCAACAGCCTTGTTTCAATAATACTACCATTAACCATGAAATTTAGCTGCTTCTGTTTACTCTTTGAATTATAAGTATTAAATTGCCAACTCAATTTATTTTCCCAGTTGTCATTAACCTGTTAAGAACATTGCTAACAAGCTAAAGGTCTCTTTATTCCTTTCCTTACTTTATGTAGATGCCTGAATTTACTTACCAACACAATTTAGGATATAGGAGCCAGTGAAAAGTGGACTCAATTCCTGGCACTGGCCTTTACTCCAATCCCTACTAAAGAGTATCATTTTTAGAAAAGAGTTGAAAGAAGAGTATTCCATGCATTTCTCTACTTGCTATGCTTTATCAACAACAGCAACAAGAAAAATCTAATGAGTCACATAACAAATCAGAGCTATGAAAAAAGCATGAGTTTAATTAGAAATTAGACCACTAGTGCAATTAATTCAAGAATAAACTGATGTCACATATCTAATACAATTTTACCAGGTTCTATTCTTCTCACTCACATCTACAAAATGTTAGCCAAAGGCCAAGTGAAAATTAAAATTAGATTTTTTAAAAATTATATTATATCATCACCATTGTAAATAATGTAACAAATATTCATTGTACCCTTAGGATTCTGAGCTAATGTGCCAAGTACTTAAAATACAATGAAAGATCAGACATGGTTCCTCCCATTAGGAAATAGATATCAACTTGCAAACATAATTTGTATATGCTGTTTTTAATTAATCGATGACTTCGCTTTCAATTATATAAACTTTTTTGAGTCCCTACTTTACAGTAGCCACTAACCTAGGGATTGGGGACAAAAAGACATATATAACACATATTGAAGAGAATGTTAGATGTTAATTCACTAGTTCTGATCAGTAGTATGTGCAGATTAATATTCTTGACAACAATCCAGAACTTAGAAACCAGCACTTAGCAAGAAGGAGATGTGATGGCACTTCCTTTAATAAGCGGACTCGGAGTTTTGTGTTTCATCATTCCCTGAAAACTGCCACTAAGCGTTTTCCAACATAACAACCAATGTCTCTCATGCTGGAATGAGATTAGGAAAGAAACCCCAAGAGTAAAGTGATCAGCTGAAAAATTAATTGAGATAAATGTTTATGTGCATACTGAGTATTCATGGTAAGCTGAAATTTTTCTTAATGAAGAGGTATTCAAAGTTTCACAATTGTATGGGATGCCTAAAATGTTGTCATAGTTAACTGCAACAGATACAACTCAGCCGGTTTTTTTTTTAATCTGAAATTCACAAGATAGTGGATCAGATTTTCACCCATGTAACAGATAATGAATTCTTTGACACAGAGTTACTTCAAGATCAGCTATAGAAGGGCTGATCTTAGTAGACTACAAGCAAATCATAGTACTTCACTCTAGGGAATATAGAATAAAGAGGACCACCAATTATAGTTGCCAAAAGCCAAAAGTCAAGTTTTCTGTGGATATGACCAAGTCACTATGTAAACAGCAGAAGTACATGTCTTCCCTAAAACTGACATCTCAAACATACAGAGTTAAGATACCTCACAAATTCAGTGATACCTCACAAATTCAAAAATCTGCACTATCCATAATTACCCATACTACATATATTCTTAGAATAATCTTGAGAAACTCCAACATTCACTCCACTACAGTCTTAGACTCCAGTTGCTTTAAGAGGTTTTTAGTGATACAAAATAATATTGAATGTAAACTGTAAATGAAAAGTAAACGAATAAATTTAAGTACTTTTAAATAAGGTTTCTAGTAAAAGATAACATTTGTCCATGAAAAGAAATAAAAGAATACAGTATGATGTTATATTTCCAGATTGCATCTAAATAAATGTCATTCTATCTTTTGAGTGATGAGGAACTACATGTCATGGAATTCTTTCTGCCTACGCATGAAGTTAGGCCAAAGCAAAGTATGGGAAAGGGTTGATAAATCTGGTACTGAGGGACAAGACTAAATATTATTTTTCTAGGCCAACTGTTCTAAGTTTGTTCCTAAAATTGATCTGTGATGCTTTGAAGAACATCATTATTTGACTCTTGCTATATTCCAAATACAGAACAAGAACTTTTGTTACTTCAGAGTCTAACTATATAATAATATGTATTTCAAATTATTCACAAACAAATTTAAATTAAACTATTTTAATATTATTTTTTAAAATAGTTTTTTATTGATTTTAGAGAGGAAGGGAGAGGAAGAGAGAGAGAAACATCAATGATGAGATAGAACCATCAACTGACTGCCTCTGCATAGCCCCTACTGAAGACAGAGATTGAAAACCAGGCATGTGCCCTGACGGGGAATCAAACTGTGACCTCTGGGTTCATAGGCCGATGCTCAACCACTGAACCATGCCCACTGGGCATTAAATTTTCAGCCCTGGCTAGTGTGGCTCAGTTGGTTGAGCACCGTGCTGTGCAACAAAAGGTCACAAGTTCAATTCCCAATCAGGGCACGTACCCAGGTTGCAGGTTTGATCCCTGATCAAGGTGCATATGGGAGGCAACCAACTGATGTTTCTCTCTCACATTTATGTTTCTTTCTCTCTCCTTCTTCCTTCCTCTCTGAAATCAATAAAAATATATTTTTTAAAAGAAACCTATCCAATGCATTATGACTATGAATCTTACATACCACATAAAATTATCCTATAATGAATAAAAACACAAATTTCTAAAACCAAGTATTTTTAAAATGCATATTTATTACTGTTTCTAACATGAGCATTGGGAGCCAGAATATTGACTATATCCAAAAAGGGTTTTTTATTTGTTTTGGGTTTTGGTGTTGTTGTTGTTAATCCTCACCCTAGGATTTTTTTTTTTTCATTGATTTTTTTAGAGAGAGTGGAAAGGAGGAGGGAGAGACAGATAGGGAAACATTGATGTGAGAGAGAAACACATCGATTGGTTGCCTCCCACATGTGAGAAAGACACATTGATTGGTTTCCTCCAGTACTCGCCAGCCTGGGGCCAGGGATCAAACCTACAATCAAGGTATGTGCCCTTGACCGAATCAAACCCAAGACCTTTCAGTCCTCAGGCCTACCCTCTAATCATTGAGCCCAACTGGCTGGGGCTGCTTTGCTTTGTTTTTAACATGGTAGCACTATTTCTCTTTGACTTGTAAAAACCTAAGGTATTATCTTTTTGTGATGTTAATATTGGGCAGTAAAAAACATTTACATTATGGGCTCTATGATGTAGAAGAATAACGATATGTGTGATATAAGAAAAGATATGTACTCTGCATTACAAAACAGAATAACTGATTTGATCTTCCCTACAACTCAAACCATATTAAAGAGTGTGCCTCATAATGGGTTTACACTATGTTGTTCCACAAACCATTTCTAGCCACTATAATGATAAACTGATATTTCAATATTACCCACATAACTCCAAATGGAGTTTTCAAATCACAATTCCATGCAGAAATCAGCCTAAAAGCATTACAGCATTTTTAAACACTTAAAAGTGTTATGAAATTGTCTTGGATGCTGAAATATTTTATATGTAACATGGCCTTGTAGAGTATTTATGCAGGAGAATAATGGTATAGTAAGGGCAGATACGCAAATCAGTGCACATTTGTACTATGTGGATAAAGGGATGCTTCTGTTTGCATATGGATATTCATGAAAATTAGGAGAAAAAAAGTCAAAACTAAATAAATATTTAACATATCTGCACCTGTCATAGTTTTTGTGTGTGTGCTTTACTATTATTGACTAGCCGTAGTACTGCTACTCTAACCAACTTCATTAAAGAATAAAAGAAAAGTAATAAGTCATTTCACACTCTGTCTGACCATTATACAATAATAG
Source organism: Myotis yumanensis (assembly GCF_028538775.1). NCBI lineage: Eukaryota > Metazoa > Chordata > Mammalia > Chiroptera > Vespertilionidae > Myotis > Myotis yumanensis. The sequence continues at coordinate 69,311,981 of NW_027223753.1, forward strand.
CAAGATTTCATGCAAGGGTACAACATTATGCCCATCTGCAATCACAGTCTCTTTGCAAAAATCTCAATTCACACTTCACATGCAGCTAACCTTGTTACCATCCCTCCCTAAATCCATCAGTGTTGCAGCTGCACGTCTTCACAGCCCAACGTCTTAAAATTCATCACTCTGGCACCTTAGCATCACGATAGGTCAAGATAAAGAATCCAACCAAGAATAATTAAAGGGCACCCAGATGTTTAGTTTACTTATCTCAAGCCTTTCCTTTAACATACTCCAATTGCCTGTGTGTACTATTTCTTTCATAATTTTAAGATATGTGCAATGTGATTATTTTAAGGGTATGAGACCTGGAACAATACATTTCAGACTTTTTTTACAAGTATAGTTCTTTGTAGTTGAAATTTGAACAAGAGACATGATAATGAGTAGGTTGAGGGAGAGAAAGGTGTTATCTCATTAAGGTAATTACTAAGACATCCTCACCATTATAGCGGTTTGAAAATGTGGCAATTAAAGCGCCCTACATGGGCTCCTGGAGACAAGAGAACAAGACAGTTCTCTTGGAACTTCTATGTTACGGTTAATGTGTGTCATGTAAATGAAAGGGTAGACTATTGCTATTTAATTCTTTTCCTCAACTCTCCACCCCCACCCTCAAATTTCTTTGTGGTTTATGTGGTGTGTTTTTCTTTAACCTGAACTTAGTTCTGATGAAAGGTGCCAGATTGACAGCCCCAGAAGCTAACACATTCTTTTTACCCACAGAAGAGTTGGAGCACAGAAAACAGTAGGACAAACCAGGCGGACAACGTGCTATCAACCTAAATCAGAAGAGACCTAACCTTCTTCCTCCTTCTTTAGTCAGGCGCGTTTCCTCTGATGAGGAGACTGCCAGATTCATACGAAAGTCCGTGAAGCTCAAAGTACATACACATAAGAATGCAAGTGGTGTTCTTAGTTGACTTCGCCACAATATATACAGGCTAATGGGCACAGCTCTCAATCTGCTCAGGCTGAATTGGCACTATTCACCAAAACCACTCACTGCCTTCGGTCAGGAATTCATTTCCCGTCTTGAGCTGGTCATCTTCTTGTATTTCTTCCACTGCCTAATCAAGATAATAAAGTGATATGCAAGTAACATATAGAATCTATTCTCCAAAATCTTGCTTTAATGCTCATTGAAGCATTATTTATCTCAAGTTAAGGGAAACAATCTAAATGTCCAGCGATGAAAAGAATAGTTGACTATTATGAGAGAGAATATTTTGTATCAAATATTATACAGAGAGTTTGAAATAAGAACCAGAGAAATACTGGTTCTACATGGGGAAAGCATAAATGATATTCCAGATAAAATGTGTTCACAACTATGTAAATATTCACAGGAAAAATCTAGAAATAATAAATCAAATATTAGCAGTTGTCTTTGAGTGATAGAAGACGGACTTTATTTCTTCTCTCTACTCTTCAGTAATTTATAAATTTTCCTCAGTGAGCATGCATCACTTTTATACTAAGACAGTTATTTTAGTAATTTTTATAAAAAAGTCTGTTTCTTTTGTGAGTTGACCACAAAAGTTTAATTCCATTAAAGTTGAAAGTCAAGAATAATCTAAAAATACTGTAGTATCTCTTTCCTTCCCTTCCTCTATCTTTACAGGGAAAAAAAATGGGAGAGAGAACAGGATCGAAAGGGGAAAAAAAACACTAAACAAATATGTTGTAGAAAAAAATTAAAGCTTAAAATAGGTAATAAACCAGATGACCTTTGAGATTCCTTCCAATCCTGGGTTTGGATCAAAATCAGTTCTGCTTCGAATCCAATTACTTGTTAATTCGGATGTTGGAAAATAACCTTTTGCCAAATTTCTAGGCAGAACCCAGTAAGAGTCATGCTCCCCTTTGGGACGAGGTCATTTATGGGAGGAAAGGAAAAGCCTGTAAATATGTTGGCGAATAAGGGGGATCCTTCCTGAAATGCTACTGTTAACAAGCACTGTTTTCAATAGTCCCTTTTTTTCTAATCCTATTCCAAGAAATGAATAGTAAGATTCAATAAATTTATTAGCTTAATTCAACTTTTCAGCACTGACATCCCTTAATAGAAATGTTTGGCCCATCACCTTTGCCTCCATAAAAACATCCCAAATACATAAAATAGCAAAGTAAACATCAGAAGGATAAAAGCAAGGTGGGAATGGAGAGCAGAACTTTGAGGACATAGGCCCTTTTTCTTCTTCTTTTTTTTTAAGTCTCCGGGCAGACTAGAGTCTTTCTTTATTGAGTCCACTCACCAGATCCCTAGCCATCAGATCTGTTAGCAGTTCCTGAAATGAAAGCAGTCATTATTTCTTTACTAAATGAGGTGGATAGGTCTCAGTGTTTATATAAATTCTAATCGAATTCTACCCTAATAAATATCTTTGTGGGAGGACTTTTGGGCATGTGAAAATAATTATGCCTTCTGCGGGGATAATTAGGCCACCAGCTGCACCGTGGCATGCACGGAGCTGCAATAATGTCATCCCTTTGGCCCCGTCAAGGGCAAAGGGCTGTAACCCAAAACGATAGCTAGAGGGGTTGAGGAAAGGGGTAACAGAAGTTTGGGCCTGGCCTCTGGAGCAAGGCACACCTGGGAACACTCCACACAGGGCTGAAGGTGGAGTAAGCAGAAGTTGCCAAAGTCCAGGCAACACTACCTCCACTTTCTTACCTGTGCTCTGATTGGGCAAGGCTGAGGCGGACTGGCGGATGGCTAACACGTGACACAAATGGGTGGGACTGCAAAGAACTGGCTCCTGGTCCTCTGCTGTGACATAAAACTAGAGAAGTTCAAGGAGGAGATCCAAAATATAGATTGCTGAAACTTCCAAAAGCAATCCAGAAAAGAAGATACTGTAAAATTAAGAACCCCATGCTGCACTTCTCCATTTGTGCTTTATATGACTTTATAGGCCAATTTATTGATACATGGCATTGAAAGATTATGTGATAATTATGCATTGATTCACATATGAACATGTTTAATGTAATGCCAGTATGCTCCCTTAAGGCTGGGGAGGAGGTAGATGTCCTTTTGAAATCTTAATTTAATGGAAACTGTTCCAGAAGCTTCCATTATTAATAGAACAAGTTTGTGGAAAATGAGTCGGATGAATAATAATTTGATGTTTTAAAGTGATTTGTGGCTCTGATACACCCTATTTCCAATGGGCAACTCTGTCTCTTAATACCTGGACTAGAATGTCCCTTCCCATGGTTCTGCAGATGTCCACTCAGCCCGGTGGAAGGTAGAGTTGGTGCAAAAGAAAATTGGGCAACCAGCTCTTTCATCGTGCTTACCAAACACTATTTGCATATTTCAGATATCATGACATGCCCGTTTTCTCAAATGAGAAACATTGAGAAAATACAAAGTTTCAAATTAGATCACTAGAAAACCATTCCGTAACAGATGACTCAACCAGAAAACTGTCTCATGAGAAAGAAACCAACTGTGGTCTCTCCACTGGGTCTTTTCATTACGGAAACTATACCAAGTAACTTAGCTACCTTACAATAGGAAGTGGGTAGCACCTCCTCGTCTCCCTCACATCCTGTCAGCCTACTGGTTTTAGAACGTGGTAGAGCGGTTTTCCACCAAGAGCACTCTGTGTAGCATAGGAGTAGGGAAACAATGCACCATTGATGCTTAATTCTTCTCTCTTGAGGCGGCATTATATATACATATTGGCCTGTAGAAAACTTCTCCTCCCCTTCCCCCTGGAACACCTACTCTTCCACCAGCCCCTACGGGACTTGCTGGCTCACAAATGGTGCCTGAGCTCACAAATGAGGGTAATCTGTGCTGCTACAAGACTCTATCCGTTTCTAAATTCCACTTAGTCGTTTCATCCGTGCAACAATAACGGGAAAGAGAAAGAGGAGAGCCAGAGGGGAAGCATGTGTGAGGGCGGTGGGGGGTGGGGAGGGTCAACAAAAAGGAGTTGGCTTCCAAGAACTAAAGGAAAACCTGAAGGAGGCAGTCATTTGTAGCCATGAGGTATTTTAAGTGCGGGGGGTGGGGGAGGTATGAAGAGGGATCCAGATATGAGCTCCCACCTGGGCAAAGATTATTATCTTCATAGAAAAAGGAGAAGGCTTTAGACTCTAAAGCGGTTCTCAACCTATGGTTCGCGACCATCGGAAAACACATATAGCATATCAGATATTTACATTACGATTCATAACAGTAGCAAAATTACAGTTATGAAGTAGCAACGAAAATAATTTTATGGTTGGGGGTCACCACAACATGAGGAACTGTATTAAAGGGTCGCGGCATTAGGAAGGTTGAGAACCACTGCTCCCGAGCCCACAGAGATGTGAGAGAAGGGACCTGCTTCTGCAGGCCCAGCCAAGCCCCGTTCGTGAAAGCAACTCGATTCCTGTCCCTGGTCTGTAGGGTCCTGATGCGCGCATTCTTCCCTGAAACTCGGTCCTTAACCAGGCGAGGGAACCGGAGGCCACAAGGCTGTCCCTGGGGCGGGAGGAGCGCGAAGGCCGGGCTGGGACGCACACCGAGGGAGACCCCCGCGGAGCCCGAGCGCTGCAGCCGGGCTCGGAGCCCTGCGGGAACCGCTGCCTGCGCTCTATTCGGAGTGGGAGGGAGGACCGCTACGCCAAGGGCCTCTTCACTGAGGAATCAAGTCCAGCCGCGGAGATAGGAGGGGGCGGGGGCGGGGGCGGGAATGAATCGCTCCACCAGGTGACAAAGCCCTTTCATCGTAAATCAAGTTCAATCTCGCGCTCCCGAAGGTTCTCCTCTTTCAGCGGAACTCCCGCAGGGGCGACCCGCGCGCCGTCCAGGGCTGGACAGTAGCCGGATCTGGGAGAGTCTCATACCCGCGCGGGGGAGATACGGGCTGGGAGCTGCCTGCGGCGGAGATCAGGGCCTCGGCTCAACCCGAGCTCAGGACGGCCGCCCCGGAGCGCTTCTCCGGGGCTTCGCTCGGCGGAGGCTGCGCGAGCGGGGGACGTGGAAAATGCCCTTTAGAGGGGGTTCCACTGGCGACCTCGCCGGGCGCGGCGCGAGGGCTTCCAAGCAGCAGCCCCGAGTCCCCGCTCCGCCCCAGTCGGCTTCCACTAAGAACTTATTAAACAGGGACGGGTTAGCGTCGATCTGTCACTGAGCACTACTTTCCCCGAGATCTTTTGGTTTGTGAATTACTTTATTGATCTGCAGATTTTGTTCTTTGGAACGGGCCCCTGTTTTGACTTAGGGTTAATCAGGAAACGCTGCCAGGGCGGTCGCCTTGTAATCGCTTCGCGGACGCCTTCCGCGAGCAGCGCGGACCCTAAGCCGGCGCGCCCCCTGCGGTCGCCTTTGCTTTGTCGGGAACCCGCCCGCCCCGGGCATTGGCTCCTCCGCGCGCCCGGGGAGCTGTCTGTGGTGCTAGGACAGAAAAACCCAGCGAGGGAAGCAGGGGGTTTCCAGGGAAGGCAGAGAGGAGAGAAACTGAGAACGCCAGGTTGGCCTAAACGGTCCACCCAGCAACACTCAGGCTGACAGACACCTTCAAAATTCAGCCGTAAGGCGGGGAGGGAAAAGTCCCTTCTGAGTCATCTCACCGACCTGTTTTTCCGAAGCAAGAAGCCAGGAACACCCCCCTTTCTCTGAAAGCACATACCCCCAACCCCACACACCGACCCCTACTCAGCCCTGGGGGTGTTCAGCCTGCCAGAAATAAGAAGGGAGGGGCAGTGGACCCTGGCCGGGCGACCCAACTCCAGGGAAAGGGGTGGTAGAGAGAATGGCTGGAAGTGGCTAAGGGAGTGGGACTGGACAAAGACCTGGTAGGAGCCTCAAGAAGCCTGGAGGCATTTTTCCAGGATCCACGGGGGAAACCCTGGGAAAGCCCACACTCACTCTTCCTCCCACACGTCTCTAGACAACTGTCAAGGGCAGGACAAGCCCACTTTCCCTCACCAAGGACCCACGGCTCTGGGGGAACATCAGTCCTTTCGGAGGCTCAGTCCTGCTCCTGTTCTCACCAGTGGCAAAAAGTCAGTCTCCTTCCAAGTACGTTGACTTCACACCGTGGCTGGCTTTTTAGAAAACCGAGCAGCTCTCTCTCCCCGTATATTTTTGTAACCACGTGGCTTAACCGGAGCTAAAGTTTCCCTAGCCCTGGGGAGAGCTTTTCCAAATATTTTTAGAAAGTTAAAAATACAGCAAAAAAACAAGCTACTCGCAAGCTGCCTGTTTAGAGAGGGGAGGTCGGATCCGGCAGACTTCTGGGGAAGGGCTGCCTAAGCAGGAGTCAGAGGGCAGGAGGGAGGAGGGGGGGTGTCTTAGTTGGAGGGTAAGCCGTTTTATTCGCAGCAGAGGAAATCAGCTATCTAATTTGCCATCATGTGAGCTTTCATTTTAAGGGGTGGAGCAAAAATAAACTGACACGGGGTGGTAGGTATATTTGCTGGAGGCATGGAGGCAAACAGCAATCATTACTTTGCACTTCATTGAAAACGGCTGGCCAGAGCTCGGAGGAGCTGGTAGCTGGGGAGTTAACTTATTTCACACTCACTACGGATTCGTGCTTGGTTTGCTGGGGTCCCAAAGCAAATCTAAGGGGCCTTTGTGGGTGTTTAAACATCTCTTTTAAAGAAGTTCGTGCTCCTGTGTTTCTGTAGCCAGCAAAGATTGCCACAGAAAGGCCGTTTTGCCAATCCCCAACTTCATCAAAGGAGCAAACCAAATGGAGTCTAGCTGTGGAGTGCCCTTCAGACACCCGCTGAAGGTGGGAAAAGACAAGGAGCGCAGCTCCCAGGGACAGCTTTCCTCTGGGCCTTCGCGACTAACTCTAGAACTCCCCTGAGAAGAGGCCTTTGCCCGTTATCTTGTTCCTTGCTTTTCAGAAAGTCTGGGGTTGCACTCATCCCCTCCTAGCCACGCCTTCCCCCACTTTGTTGGGCAGGCGCGGAAGGACTGCGGGGCCTCTTCTACAGGAGAGGGCTGGGTTTGAGTTTAACTTGTAAGCAATAGTTTGGGGACATCTGAAGTGAGGGTCGCCTGCTGAGAGTCACCTTTGTAATACTGCTATAGAAAGAAAAGAATGGGAACAAAAATGGAATCCAGGACTCAACTTTTTTCCTGGGACAACCCCACCTCCATCATCCAATTTGCCTAACTTAGATGCAATAGGAAATAATCACATTTAGAAGAATTGACACTTTCAGGGGCATGGTTGGGGGGTAGGGAGAATATGACTCTGAAGAAAAGCACATTTGGGAGGACTCTGATGGATAGAGAGCGGCTGCTAGCAGCAGTGGAATATGAGGTTAACTAAGAAACCTTGGTTTCTGTAGATATCCTGCTTTGTCCATCTATGGAGCCCAAATTCAGCCTTGAGAGTGAAGGGGCAGTGGCAGGCTCCTCAGCAAAATGGCTGGTGAGCTGCTGGCAGCAGATGGGTGCTACAGCTTTGTTTGTATTTGTAGGGTTTGTTTTTTTTTAATGTATTTTTCCCAACTGGACCTGAAGTCACTCTTGGTGGGGAACTTGGCATGTGTGAACTGCAGGCCCCCCTGTGCCAAGGCTGACCAGCCCCAGGACCAGTGCAGACAGAGGCTGTGGGAGCTAGCCCCCAAGCCTTGGGGAGTGTCCTTCAGGCCCAGGCAGCCCATTTGGTAATTACTCTAACTGGACTGTAAAACTCAGCAGCAGCTAAGATGGCGCGAGGAGCATCTGCTGAGCACCCTGGCACTGGCATTCCCACTGGCCACAGAGGCACCCAATTTCCAGCCCCGGCCAGCTCCCTGCATTCCCCCGGCTCAGCAGGCAGAAAAGGAAAGGGGCAGGCCAGGCCCCTTTGTTAGAATCCAACAAGGCCAAGACCATTTTTTAAAACCAACTGATGAGCTGGAGAGAAATCTGCAAACCAGTCCCTAATTAGCAAAGGTCTGATCAAGGCACCGGAGGCCATTTCCTCCTGGACTTCACTTTTTCCCTTCTTCTTTCCCACTCCTCCCCAACACACACTCCCACGACAGACACACCGCCGTTTTTAAAATGTTTTTTAACTCTACTAAGGCTCAGACACCCAAGAAAGTTGGAGGACAGGCGTGGATGTGTTCAGTGGTGTGTCTTACCCCTGTGACCCTGCTCGAGGACAGGAGTGAGGACAGAGGTCTGCGGTTATTTAGATGCGAGGTCCTCCTCTCTGGCTCCTCGGGAAGCATCTGGGTGCTGGAGATGGGCGCAGCCCCAGAACTGCACCTCCCCCCGCCCCATTCAGTTTTCCCCTCTTATAGAACTGAGTGCTGGGGGAGAGAGGGGAAAGGGGACTGTTACTACCCATTCACACACACTCCTAAAGCGGGCGGCGGCCTCCTCCACCCTCCGGGCAGGTCCCCTCATTTTGTGGTCCCAGCTCATCCGGAGGCTCCGATAACAAGCCTGGCCCGCCAGTCCCGGCCAGAGTTGCATTCCCTCTCCAGGCTTCCCGGCACAGCCTGCTCACTAGGACCGGAGCCTCGGCGCGGGCAGGGGGTTGGATGCCCGTCGGGAAGGAGAAGGCAAGGATCAAAGCCGCCACGAGAGTTTGTTAGCCCGGCCTCCGCGAGTCCCCCGGGCGTCCTAATTGCGCGCCCCGCAGCCTCCCGCTCGCAGGCTGTCCCGCTGCGCCGTGCCGGGCCGCAGGCTTCGCGACAGCTGCGAGGCCCACGGAGCCGCGGCCGCCCGCCCAACGCCGGGGACCCCGGCGGCCCCGGAGGAGCCCGGGGAGAAGGAGGAGGGGCGGGCAGACCCGGTTGGGGGGTTGGGGGTTCCAGGCAGCCCGTCGGCTGGGAAAGTTGGCCGCTCCCGTAGCGATCGCCGGCAGCCTGCAAGCGCGGACTGTCTCCGGCGGCTGCTCTGAAATGTCCATTTAAAAAGAAAGGCAATCACGCATAATAGCGGCTCTGAAGGGGCCAGCATGAAACTCGGAGCTGTGTTTATACACGTCAACGCAACGTCTTTACCGATTTTACAGATTCTTAATATTCCCGGATTCTTTTTTTTTTTTTTTCTAAATCAAATCTGACGCTTCATCAGAATACATTCTCCTTTAGTAAAAGCAGCTCGCTCGGATTTCATCGCTTGTTAAAAAAAGATAAACTTTATTTTTTGTCATTTTCAATCACAAAAAAATCTATATTCTTGTCTAAGCATGTATTTTACTGAATCAAAAAGACATGAAAAGGAAAATCATATTTTACTAACGTATATAAGTGACTCTTTTTTTGGACAACATATAATAAATATGATATATCACTTATCACTCGGTCTTTTCAATGTACACTTTTTTTTTTTCCATATCATGGAGCATGCCACTTTTCCAAAAGAAAAAAGGTCATGAGAAATCAGTGCAAAGTTCTCAGTCACCCTCCTCTTTTCTCTGCAGACGGCGTGTCCACGGCGACGCCCGTCTGTCCGTCTGCAGGTCTCGGCCCTTGCAGTTCGCTCTCCGCGCCCTTCTCGCTTCTCTCCTTGCCCCTCCCCGTCCCTCCCCCTGATCCCTAAAGTCATTTTTTTAAAAGAACTTGAGGTTTCGGTTTTTTTTGTTGATGCTTTCACTTACTGGTCGAACTTTGTGTGGGGTCAGCGTTCTCGCCAGTCACGCTGCTGTGGGAGCTCTCCAGCCCCGTCCCTGGGGGTGGGGAGAGGGGCGCCGGGGGCTGGCTCCTCTGGGGGGGCCCCGCCCCTTGCTGAGTGTCTTCCTCTCTCGCTCGGCTTCCCGGGGCGGCTGCCGGGGAGGCCCTGGGCCGGTGCGGGGAGAGGAAGCGCAGCCTTCCGACTAGGGGAGGAGGCGAGGGAGGGACCGCCGCACCGCACCGCCTCTGTTCCCCTTCCTCACCGGGGGTGCGGGGTGCCGGGCATGGGGTTGGACAAAGGGTTGAGAGCCGGCTGGCCCCCGGGCCCCAGGCCGTGGATGAGCACTCGGGGCACCAGGGGCCGCTGCAGCTGGGGGTGGGGCGCGGGGGGAGTCCGGTACATGCTGCTGTACATGGCGGCGGCGGCCGCGGCGGCGGTCGTGCTGTCCATGCTGCCCAGCAGGCTTGGGTGGTAGAAGTAGGGCGACGGGAACATCCTCTGCAGCGCCGAGTAGTTCCCCGCCTCGGCCAGCAGCTCCAGGCCCACCGCCGTCTGCCGCTTCCACTTGGTCCTGGAAAGAAGTGGACGTGCACGCACCGCGCGGCCCTGGGCACAGCCCGGGCACCCAAGTCCCCTCTCTGCCCTCTCCCGCCCTCTCCTCCGGGGGGGACAGGAGGCCGACAGAGCTCTGAGAACCCACAATGAACCGCATCCCCTAACACCCCCCCTCCCCGCCAACACACACACACACACACACACACACACACCTTCTCCCGGAGTGACCACCATCCAAGTCAATTTCTTAAATTACACCGTCAATGGCTGAGACGTTCGCCAATGGAACTCTACGAGCTCTGCTGCCTTTTCCTGGCCCTCTGCTCCACTGCTGCCCCCCGCCCCCCACAGTTTGGGTACCTCCTGAAACTTTCCCGGCGGCCAGCTAAGGCCACTGTGTCTACAGGCGGTCTTCTCCCTCCTCCTCTAATTCCCTTTCCCAGCCAGTGGCTCCCCAACAACCCCAGAGGGTCCGCTCTCTGCCCTTCCCCCCTTTCTCCTGGCCGAGTGGGCAGAAACGGTAAACAAAGGGACGCAGGGACCCCCGAGCCGGGGACCCTGGCCCTGCTCAGTCCCCGGGGGTGTGGAAACACATCTCTCTCATCAACCTGACAGGACCTTACGGCAGGCAGGGGACTGGGGGTGGGGAAGGCGGTGACGAGGTTTCCAAACAGAATTCGTTAGAGGGAGGGAGGGCTCTCCCGAGGGGTCAGAGCCTCGGGGCCATTCTGGGAGGGGGAAAATGCTTTTCCAGATATTGTCTCCTCGGGGAGAGAGTAACAATTAAAACCTGTGATCAGCTTCTCTCGGTCTCCTCCCGCCCCTGTGCACCTCTGTTAAGAAGCAGAAGAGAGCAGGCCTTGGCGCAAATGCCACACGGAGGAGCTCAGGGCTGGTGGGCCGTCCATACCCAGCGGCTCCAGCCAAATTAATAAACATGCCGCCCATTTTAAATTGGCTACAAATGACGCTAATGTTTTCCGACAGAATTAGGGTGGCTGAAACCGTATGTAATGAGACAGAAAATTATGGTAAAGATGACAACTGGATGGGCATTTCCAACCACACTTATGGACGATTAAAACACAAACGCGAGCAAAGGAGGGGGAGAGAGAAAAATCGAGACAAGAGAGACAACTGCCAGGCTTGGAAACACACTGTAACCTGGGCCTCAGGTCGCCTGGGTTCCCTCTGCAGTTCGGGGGCCTGCAAGCTCTGCCAGCCGCTTTCCTAATTTCCTTGCAAGGTTCCAGGCGAGCTCTGAATTCGTTAGAGGGAGGGCCGGTGCAGGGAACAGATACCCAGGCTGGATGCTTGGCCAGCTGCCCCGTCCTCCTGCCTGCTGCTGACCACCTTACCTCTCCTGGCTGCCTCACAGGCCAAGGCAAGGACACTGGAGCTAAGGCCAGTGGGGCAGGTCTTCCGAGACTGAAATAAGTAGCTAGGACGTGTGGCCAGCTACAGACATTCAGAACCAGCCTGGGGCAGGCCCGAAGGGGGCACCTCGCATGCTCTGCCAGCCTGAGTGTCAGCTGCCCAGATGTCTCCATTTGAGAAGGTGGGGCCTGATGGACGTGGGGACAAAGTGGGGGAAATTCCAACCACTCGGATTTAAGAGTGAAAGTAGCACATGTTAAGATGCTTATGCAAACCTCTCTGAACTCCAGCTGCTCCTCAGCAGCTCTTTCCTTGGGGGAGTGGCTGATCCCTGCCCCTGCCTGAGAGCCCCCAAGTGACCGCTCCAGGCCCTCTGAGTCCCCTCTTTTCTCCCGAGGCCAGGAGAAAAGATTGGTGCTCGGGTCACAACCCGGATGGCCAGGCGCTTTGCTCCCCCACACAGCCTCCCTTACCTGCGGTTCTGGTACCAGGTCTTGACCTGGGTGTCAGTGAGGTTGAGCGAAGCTGCCAGGTCCATGCGGTCCTGCACGCTCAGGTACTTCTGCCGCTCAAAGCTACGCTCCAGTTGGTTGAGTTGGTGGTCAGAAAAAGCCGTCCTGGCTTTGCGAGGCTTTTTGGCTCTCACAGGGGGACTCTCTCGGCTACTCGTAATCTCCCGGTCCCCTTCCTCCTTTGTTCCTATGATAGAAACCCAGACACAGTTTAGTAAAGTAACCTGGAATAGGGAAGGGTGGAGTGTCCTTCTGGCACATACTTCCACATTCCCAAGCCAGTCGCTGGTCTTCGGGGACTGCACTCTTCTTACACACATACTTGGGCCTCAGCCAGTGTGGAAAAAGAGGACCCATTTCTGGATAAGGAGTGTGGAGCCTTGTGCAGAGCTCCCAAAAGCGTCCTAAAAGGGTATCTGATCTCCCCGCCTTTGAAATGTAAAAGAAAAAAAAACTTTACAATAAAGTATCCTTTTGTTATTGTCTCCTTGCTGGAGGGGGTGCAGGGAGGAAGGAAGATCCTGTCCCTCTCCTTTATTGTCTTTCACTAAGATTTTTTTTTTTTCTGATTTGGTAGTTTTCAAAAGGTCTTTCTGCTGTGTGTGTGTGTGTGTGTGTGTGTGTGTGTGTGTTTTGAGGAGGGGGCACCTTTTTCATTTTACTTTTGCTGTTTACTCAAAGTCATAGCATTTGTTTTCCTTTTTCAGGTGCACTTGGGAAACGTTGGACTCAAGCTCTCTGCAGCTGCTTGCATCAAACCTTTTAAAGCTTCAGAAAGAATGTGTCACCCAGACCCCGAGCTGAGCTCAAAACCACTGAGCCCATTCCGGTGACAGCCCAGAGATTTCCGGATTCCATTTGTCAACTTTGGTTTTTTACTGAAATGCTGGGAAATCGATATGTCAATCCCTCTCTGCTTGTACCCGTTTTTGCTGTGCTCCTTGATCTTCCCTGCAGGAAGAACAATAATCTCTCTAATTGACCCACTGGGGAGGTTGGTGCACACAAAAATCGCAGGACCAGACTGTACATCTGTTTGGGGCACTATTATGCTAATGCTGTGATAGTAAAATGAGGAGCCAACATCCCATCTTCCAGACAGTCAGCACACATCTTTCCCAGAGATGGCAAAGATTAGTAATAGTAATAATAATAATAATAATAATAATGAACATCTTAGTAAAGGGGGGAAAAACTTTCCTTTTATGTTAAAAGTCGTTTGCCATAAAGACCAGAACACTTATGAAGTTGTCTGGGGAAATAAATGAAAAGGGGAGTTGAAAGACAATTTCAATTGTCATCTTCTGATTTTACAAAATTAGATAAATTAAATTCCATAAATTTTACTTTTATAAATTCTCCCCCCCCCCCCACCAATTTCTAATAAAGAGCCAGAAATCTTCCTAAAATGCAGCTGTTCAGTTGGGGCCATCGGGTAAGAAGGGTGTTCTAAAAATACTGAAAAACTGATTATAACATTTTACCTTGTGAACGTTCCTATGTAAACCACGATCTAATTTTTTTTTAAGTTGCTCTGTTAATCAACTCGGAAATTCTTCCTTGATTAAGTCTGGTAATTCCTGTGATGGTGTTTAGGAAATACGGTGTGGAGGGGGGATGAAATAATTTTCATTAAATAGTAAGTACCACGTTGTGATCCCACCCGAAGGCACCAACTAGCTCAGCCCGTTTCTCTCTCCCAGTCTCCCTATTCCCACTCACAAGGTCTCTGGCCTGAAAAACCTCCAGTCCTTTCCCGTAAGATCACCTCCGCCGCTGGCCCCTTCCTAATAAATTCAAATCAAGTAAAACCACGAAAGAAGGTGTGTGTCGGCGGCGTGGGTTGAAAGGTAGACCTGTAACAACAAACAGAACTTGGGCCGAGTCCTCCCTCCCGCTTGCGGGTTTGGACTGTGGCGGCGACCTCGCCCGAGATGATGCCGGAAAAGCTCCCCATCAGAGAAATCTGCGGGAGACCGCAGGGGTGACGGGGAACCCGCAGGAGACGCCGGACGACCGGGGCAGCCGAGGCAGCGCGACTCACCGTGGCATTTGAGGTCGCCCTGGGAATCCTCCCGCTTGTCCAGCTTGCTTTTGCTGTCCTCCTGCTCCAGCTTGGGCCTGAAGCTCTCGTGCGCCGCGTTGCTCTCCGGCTTCGGGGTGTGGTGGGGCGAGGAGACGCTGGTGCTGTAGGGCGCGCAGGCCGCCAGAGGTTTGCTGTCGCCCAGGATGTCCTTAATTAAGAAGGAGGAGGTGGAAGTCCTGGGGGCTGAGGCGGCCGAGCCCGGATGCTGGGCGGGAGGCTGCGGCGGCGGTGGCGGCTGCGGCGGCGAAGGCTGCAAACTTGGCGCGGGGGCCGCGGCGGGCGGCGGCGGCTGGCTGTGGTGCAGGTGGTGGTGATGCTGGGGCCCGTCGGCTACCAGATGCGGCTCCGGAGGCTCCATGGTGACGGAGATGGGAGAGGAAGGCGCCGTTCCGACCGTATCAATCTCTGAACAGGGGGACGGAGTGGCCTGACTCCTAAAATCCGCGGTCCTCGCCTCGCCGAGCGGGCGGAAATCTCCGTTCATCATGCCGGGGCTGCCCGAGCTGGCACTGGACAGAATCGTGTCTATTCCGAAACTCGACCCGCTGGCCCCTTCCATTGTTGTCATTTCTACATGAGGTCCACGCCGCTCCGCCGCTCTGCAGCCGCCCCAACAAAGCAAAGGAAGCTATCGATCGCAAAACAAAATAAACACTAAACAATGTTGCCGCTTAAAAAAAAAAAAGTGGGGAGGGGAGGAAGGATAATGGGGAGGTGGCAATCGGTGGACAGTTTCGACACAACTTTTTCCCCTTATGCAAAAAGTAGGGGTGAGGAGAAAGGAAGACCGGGGCAAAGTTACAAGAATTGTTGCGGAAGCCTGGAGCTCGCGCTCCAGGGACCACCGCGCATGTGGGGCGGCGGCGGCGGCGCGAGGGACCCCGGCGAAGACGCAGGCGACGGGAGGGGACCCCTAAAGCCGCTGCCGGTGCCGCTGCCGCTGCCGCTGCCGCCCGGGTCTGCTCTCCGCCTGGCACCAGGCGGCAGCGGCGGCGGCGGACGCGACAGGTGCAGCGACCGCGAAGCCCCGGCGGCTGCGAGCCCTCGATCTCCCCCGCGGCTCCCCAGGTGGCCGCCGCGCGCGCCCCGGCGCCCCGGAGCGGAGTTTCTGAACTTTCTTGCAAAGTTGCGGAGCCGACACCGCCGCGGCGGCCGCGGCCACTAGAGGAGGTGGAGGAGGGGAAGGAGGAGCAGGAGCAGAAGGCGGCGGAGACGCAATGCCGTGCGACTCCGGCCGCTGCCGGGCGCGTTCGCTTGTAATCCGGCTCCTGGCGGGTGGCGCCGACCCCCTCCCGTGACGTCACGGCCACGGCCGGCTCCCCGCGCCGCCCCGGGCCCGCGCCCCCCGCCGCCGAGGCCGCGCGCCGGGCCCCGCGCCCCGATTGGCAGCACCGCGCCAGCGAGCGACGCCGACGTGCCGGGAGCCAATGGCCGCGCGGCTCGCGAGCCCGTCAGCGCGCGCGGCTCGGCCCCGCTGCTCTTTTGAGAAGCCTCTGATCCCGGCGCCCGCAGCCCCCGGCCCAGCGCCCATTCCTGCAGCGGCCCCCGCGTCCTCACCAGGCGGGAGGGCAGAGAGAGAGGGGGGGGGGCAGAGAGCAGGGGAGCCTGGAGAAGGGAACCGCGGGGGTAAAAGAGAGGCAGGATAGTCAGGATGTGCTCGTTTTCTTAAGAAACCCGAAGAGGGAGGGAAAGAGTACAAGAGGGGAAAAGCAATCTGGCCGGCTTACCTTTAGACTCCCGCGCGCCCCCCCGCGCAGCAACCACAAACACGCGTTTGGTTAGGCGGAGGCCACGGAGAGCAGAGGAAGGGGGTCCCCGAAGGAGCCCGCGGGGAATTGTGCAGACCAGCAGCCAGAGCTAGGGGTGCGCGGGGGGACTCCGAGCTCAGATTTCTCCCCCCACTCCCTTCCCTTCCCACCCAGGCGCCCGGGCTCTGGCTCTGCTCTGTGGCGGGTCCCCAAACGGGGGTGGAGACGGGTCCGCGCCCACGCGGCACTCTCCGGAGGAGTGGGGAAGGGACCCAGTCTCTTGGCCCTCCCGCCTAGTTACCAATCGGGGCCTGTGACGGAAGAGGCGGCTGGCCGAACACTTTCTCCGGAGCAGGGGAGATAAACCCCAGGCATTCTGCGCTGGCGAGGGCAGCCGCGCTCACTGCGGTGTCGGGCGGGCACGGGGTTCAGAAACTTGGGTGGTAGGTCCGCAGCCAGTTTTCAGCCAATATCTCCTCTCTCTCTCTCTCTCTCTCTCTCTCTCCCTCTCCCTCCCTCCCTCCCTCCCTTCCTCCCTTCTTCCCTCCCCCCTCTCTTGTTTGGAAAGGAAACAGTCACTGTGGATCCGCTGGGGGACCTGCGGCTGGCGTGACTGCGACGCCCCATCGGAGGGTATCAACTTGCATTATTTTCTCCGGGACGTCTCCAGCCTGTCTCTTGTTGAATGTCAGCGTAATGGGAAGTGCCAGTGACAAGACGGCGTATTACTCCTGATTAAGTGCCGTGTCAACCTAATTAGCAGAGTAATTATAAGGTGCTAATGAATGATTCAAAGTTCTTTGAGTTACATTTTACTCCGAATTACCATTTTAAGAACCCTATGCATCGGAGTGGCTGGCATTTCTTCCGCGGCTAGGTGCAGAGTGATGCTGTAAAGTGGCCTTTAAAGTCTTCAAGGGCTGGGCCGAAATCTGGGGTTTCGTGGTGGTCCTGAAGGTCACTGCCTGGAGAACCGCTTTCCTCTTTCTTTCTTTCTTTCTTTCTTTCTTTCTTTCTTTCTTTCTTTCTTTCTTTCTTTCTTTCTTTCTTTCTTTCTTTCTTTCTTTCTTTCTTTCTTTCTTTCTCCTTCCTTCCTTCCTTCCTTCCTTCCTTCCTTCCTTCCTTCCTTCCTTCCTCCCTCCCTCCCTCCCTCCCTCCCTCCCTTCCTTCCTTCCTTCCTTCCTTCCTTCCTTCCTTCCTCCCTCCCTCCCTCCCTCCCTCCCTCCCTTCCTTCCTTCCTTCCTTCCTTCCTTTTGTTTTTTCGTTCTTTCTTCTATTGAGGGCCGGGGATGGGGGTGGGGGTCAGGGAGGCAAATGACCTCCTGGGACCCGATACCGCCTGTCTGTCGAACCGGATCCGCGCGAGCCCTGATCAGGAAGGGGCCCTGGGAGACGCATCCTCCCTGCGTTTTCCCAGGGAATTACATGCGTTTGACCCAGAAAAGGCCCGCGCTGTTGCAAGGGTGTGTGGAACTGTGTCTTATCTTCTGCACGCCGTCTTTTTCAGGGGTCTGTCTCTAAAAAAAAGCAGCGGGGAGAGAGACGGAGGCGAGGACATGTGCATTCCGGGCCGCTCTGGTTTTTGTCGGAAGGCCAGGGGCGTTTGGCTGAGGAGTTGGGGTTGGTGAGCCATGGCGGGGATGCGGGGCGCGTGGGGGGCAGAGGCCCGCCAGAGGAGTGCGGGAGGCCCTCCGGAGGCGTGTTCGGCCGGCTGGCCAGCTGGGGTCGAGCCCCTCTGGGCCGGGAAGCCGCAGAGGGCCCGGATAATGCCCGGAGCGGGCTTAGATCCTCCTGGGAGCCCAGGAGCCCGGGACTCGAAGGGCGTCTATCACATGGAAGGCTGCAATGTCCCTCCCTTAAGGCTGGTGCCGCACACCTTCGTGGCCTCGGCACCCCGCGCCCCTGGCGCAATCGGCTACTGTGGTAAGGGCGCCGGGTCTGTCCGAACTACAGGCCTATGATACACATTCTTCCCTTCAAATGATCAATTAGGACGCTTCTCACTCAGACATCACCCACTAACTTCGCAAATGAGGCTACAGCCTACACTTTCCTCGCAGGCTATTCTGGGTGGGCAGTAGGGAGGAGGAAAAACAAATTTAAGATCCAGAACTGGTGGCACTGCACAAATCAGTTATTCTTGACCTTGATAAATAATTCATTTCAGCCTGTTTTTGTTTTGTTCCGATGCTTGAAATGACTCAAGAGCTCAAAAGGCTGAGCACGCAGTTGTGTTGGGCTGTTGGACAGGACTTTTTGCTTGGAATAATGTACATTAGCGGGAGAGACAGAGATATGACCCTACCCAAAAAAATGAAATCTAGAAAAAAAGGGGAGAGAGGAAGATGAAAGTGTTAGGGGAGGGGGAGTGTTCATTTTATGAAAACTCCAAAGCAAACAAAACAGATGCCCAGTAGGCCCCACCTTGTGAAGAGCTCGGATCCTGTTTTTCTTAAGGAAAGGTTAAGATCCCAGAAGTTTTCTTTGGGTGGGAGTTAGGTCAGCTTTCCAGAGTAACCATTCAGAGGGGAAACTGGGACCTTCACTTTATCAAGGCTCTCATCTTAGGGCGCCTGCCAGAGAGGAAATGCTACTAGTGCCCTAAAGATCCAAAAGAGGGACTCAAAGACTAGACCGAAAACTTTATGAAAAAAAAAATTCTTCGGGGGTTGGGTTTTGTTGCTTAACTTTTCACAGCTCTTTTTTCTCCAGACACATTTCTCTTTTGCTTTCTGGAAATATATATATGCAAAAGTAGGTTTACAGTCATGAGTATGTGAAACAAAGTTTATACTTGTTTTATTATTTGTTATTGTATTCTTTTCCATACGAACAATTGTAAACTTACTTTTGCACCACCTTGTATATACACCCAAGAAATTATGCCCTTTCTAGCAGAGCAAATGATTTAACTTTTCATTTTAAAAAATAAAAATTCAGAAATACAAGAATGCAGATGAATTACATTTTCAATACCCATGTAACAGAAAAATAAATGCATTAACTGAATTTAATCTGAGGTTTTTCCCCACTGGATTTAAAATACAAACAAATATAATTCCTAAACTGGCATGGATTTGAAAATGATCTTCCACTTTCAGGCCTTCATTTCCTTTAAAAGAAGACAACGGAAGGAAGAAAATGATTTAATTTTTGGAATATTTTATAATACTTTGCATAAAAGCAGTTATTTGCCAACTGTGGATAATAGAGAACAACCTTTCCTTTCTGGCTTTGAAAGACACCAGTCCTGATCACTAACGATGCTCCCTCCCCACCACAGGGAAAGTTTCAAACGCTGGTGCATTTAACGTTTCATTCCTCAGTACACTTCCTCAGAGGCTCACTGTTATAACTGAGATTTGGGGTAATCTTTAAACTGGAGCATCAGGGTTTTTTTTAAAAAAAAAAAAAAAAAGCAAAACGGAACTGAACTTTGAAGAGTTGCACCTATAGATCATGAGGAACTTGGAAGTAGTGTTTCTTCCTGTCATTTTGTTTGAACGTTTCTAAGGGTCCACAAGATAATGCCAATTGACCCGAATGAGGTGCAAAGGCGCTTGTCTCCACTGGGCGGCGCCAAGAGCCCCAAACCAAGAGAGCGGCTATTGTTTCTTTCTATGAAAGATGCACGGTAAACAAATAAGCTCTCCCTTTCTAAGGCTGACTCCCTGACGGTAGTGTGTCCTCTCGCCACCGTTTCAACGCTCCCCCACCCCAGTCTATCGATATTTATCCAACTGTCTAAGGGCTGGTGCGTATTTGCTTAGAAAAATAATATAATAAAGAGGGAGACATGAAAACACTGAAATTGAGCCACTTAACAGACTGAAAAACACTGAAAAAGACATGAAAACACTGAAATTGAGAGCAAAGAGAGAAAGGGAAAGTGGAAGAAAATGAATAAGTTAACTGAAATCTGTTTCAATAGAACCACGGGTTAAAATGATAGTCTATGTAATTACTAATTGTCCCAGGGGAATAAAGGATTTGAGAGATCATCCTGTTATCATAATAAAATTTGAGAGGACTGTAATTTCACCACAACCTTACAGATCAGTAGTTTAGAAGAGATTTAGCAAAGTTGGCTCTCCCTTGGGAATTAGAGGTGCGGGCGTCCTGCTTGAGCAATCAGCACGAAAGTTGATGTAGCGATGTAGATGAAAGAACGCTGGAAGGGGGGATTTTAGTCTTATTTTTGCCATTTTCCGGTGTTCTTGAGCAAGGCACTTAACCTTTCTGATCACCAACTTCCTTCTCCAGTAAAGCGGCAAATCCTTGCCTAGAATAGGGTGATCGTGGTGACCAAATAAGACCTTCTGTGTAAAAGCTCTTCGTGAAATGTGAAGCAAGAGTTTGACAAATGAACAACACAAAGGTGGCAGCTATTCCTGGCTGTAGTTACCATACAGTAGCCATATTTCCCCCACTTCTTCCTTCCCTCACTCATTGTGTTCAGTCACTCAGTCCCTAAACATTTCTGAACTTGCATTCTGGGCCAGGTGATTGAGAATGGGACACGAACCCTCCTAAGAGAGTTGACAGGGGCTTCAACACGGCAGAAATGCCAGGAGGCCCACGTGAACCCGCTACAGTGGGGTCGCAAAGGCAAGTGGAGAGTCCTGCCTCGGGAGGAGTAGAGGGAAGAGAAAGGCTTCCTCAAGGGAGTGAAGAGTGTGTGTCCCTTCAGTCATGAAAGAAAAGGGGTGGGTTCCAAGCGGAGGGACATCTAGAGAGGAATTCATTTGGTAGCTATGAGGCATCCTGTAAACATGCCCAGCAATTATTTGAATGTGTCATGTCCCGAGGGTGAGTGGGCTGGCTGCAGTCTGTGGGCATGTGTTGGCTGCAGGGATCCCTCCTGAATGCTGCAGGGAGCTACTCCTGGAGCTCCTTGGCAGGAACAGGAAGCCAGTGCACCTGCCCACGGACCTCGGCAGCAGGATTGCACAGCAGATAGGTTTCCTCCCAAGAGATGGTCCAGCCCGCTCCAACCAGACTGACCAGACTGTAACCGCTCCTCCCCGCTCCTTTCTGGAGTTCCAAACCCTTCCAGCTGGGAGTGGAGGTGGAGACGCTGACAGAGTTGGAGGGGGAACACGGGGAGAGGTTTTATTGCACCCTTCCTCAGCTGACCCACCGCCCGCCCGGCGAGGGCTGGCTCCCGGAGAAGCGGAAGGGCCCTCTGTGGCACTGCCACCTCCCGCTATAAAAATAAAACAAGCCCTAGCTGGTTTGGCACCATGGATAAAGCGTTGGCCTGTGAACTGAAGGGTCCCGGGTTCGATTCCGGTCAAGGGCACAGGCCTGGGTTGCGGGCTTGATCCCCAGTGGGGGCTGTGCAGGAGGCAGCCGATCAATGATTCTCTCTCATCACTGATGTTCCTCTCTCTCCCTCTCCCTTCCTCTCTGAAATCAATAAAGATATAATTTTTAAAAATAAATAAATAAAACAAAACACGCAGAAGCCGCCAAGGCTCCAGAAGAGAGCTGGTTTTCCTAGCCACTCCCGAGGTTAAGAGGGAATGGAGGGGCCGAGGCGGAGGAGAAAGGAAAGCCGCGGAGAGCTGGGCGAACACGCCAACCCGGGAAGGGGAAATTCATTTGCGATGTTAATTAACAAGCGTCTAATTAAAACGGCACTTTGAGCGCTAATCAATCGCCTTATTAAGTTAGAGCCATCACTGGAACAAATGGAAAGCTCCCCGCCCCGGCTCCTGCCTTGGGTGCGGGCGGCGCCAGGGGAGGAGGGACCGCCGCTGCCAACTCCCGCAGCCTGTCGGGGGTCTGCCTAGTCCTCCTGGTCCGGGGTTCACCGATCCCGGACTGCTCGCCCCTGCCCCGCGACCTGCTGACCTAGACGTGAGGCCAGGAGGCGATGTCTCTTCCAGACGCACCTGGCGCGGGAGAAAGGGGAGCATCAGAGAACAGCCGGAGCTGCTAACACCGACTTTGCTTCTGGCAATAGCGTCCCCCAGTGCGCGGGGCTGTGAACTGAGGGCCGCGCGAGGCGGGAGTGGGGGTGGGGGGTGGAGGGGAGCAGTTTAGCCCGAGAGGGGGCGCTCTCCGGCTGGGATAACACCTTTACGTTTCTCGGAACCAATGCATAGCCTCACTTTGGGAACTCTTAGGCCCGTGCCAAGGTCCGGCCTAGCGACCAGGAGAGAGCGGGCCTGTAGCTGTCAGGAAGGGCGGGACAGTCCGCGGCCTCTGTCTCCTGGGGCTGCATGAGGTGGGGTGGGGTGCGAGGGGGGAAGCGGGAGTGGGAGTGCTGATCGTATGGTATGGGGCACACTACCCCAGCCCCCCCCCCAGCCCCCACCCAACCCACCCCTGCTTCCCCATGCTCTTGGCCCTCCAAACTCGCTGAGGAAATTATGGTTTTGAATCTCTGTTTTGAGCATTCCGCATTTCCTAGTGGTTAAATGCCTGCTTTTCACCAAATTCCCACGAGAGAAGCATTTGGCGGTAAGAGAGGACTGTGAATTTCAATGCTAATTAAGTGGGTCCTTCTCCTCCAACCCCACCTGCCTGGCGTCCGGGTTAAGGCCGAACAGGCGCGGCGCTCACACGGCCGCATTCCTGCGCTGCGGAGCAGAAGCGCAATAAAGAGGGACCCCCTCGGACCCCTGAATGGCCCGCCTTTTACGGCCTGCTCCGGAGAAAGAGAGGACGCCATTGGAAGGAGGCCTTTTGCGTGGTGGGTGCTGTGTGGCGTGGGCCAGGGTGTGGCTTATGTGTCTGCGATGACACGCGCGACCTGAGCTAGCCTGTGGGCTCACCTTCCCAGACGTGCACCGGACCGCGTCTGGGGGTGGGTCTGAGAATGCTTGGGCAGGGAGGTGGGGGAGGTCCCGGGAGAACCGAAGGAACGGCTCCCACGGGCAAAGTTCAGAAGCAATATTTTCATTATATTATCATTATTCAATATAATAATATTTGCTCGGTTAGCGGCACTAATTAGGCCGCATTAAAACTGTAGTGTCTCCCTAATGGTGCGTAATGTGCCCACACTCACATTTTTCTCTTGGAGGATGGGAGGCTCTTGGCAGAAGAGAGGAGAGGAGACAGGCAAGCAGTGGGATGGGTTGAGGTGTGGGCCCCCAACACATACAAACGCAACCCCCCCACCCCCCACCCCCACACACAGATCCAAGTTTCTGCCGGGTGTTGCCCGCGTCCTGTGCGCGGTGAATGGGACCCTCCACTGCTCAGTCGGCCCTGCGCCCTGCGCCCGGCGCCCAGCAGCCTCCTCCCCAGCCCCAGGCTTTGGACTCAGCGGATTGATTTTGCTACCCTTCCCCCTTTTGTGTGTGTGCCTTCAATTGGTTAGGTTTTTAAGGTTTGGGAGGGCCTTTGTGAAAGAATTAAAATACTCTTAACTGGAGCCCCTCGGTCCAGAGCTGGAGGTCTCGCCCCCTAGCTCGGGGCTTTTAGGATCTTCTCCCCAATGGGAATTTCTTTCCGAGGTTCGAGGGCGAGAGTGAAGAAGAAGCGCCCGCAGAGCAGCGCGGGTCTGGGTCTTCTCCCCGCGGCCGGTGCGGCCGGTGCGGCCGGTGGGGCGGGCGCCCGCAGTCCTCCGCAAGGCGGTGGTGAGCCCGGGAACGCGCCCCTCCCGCGGCGCGGCGACATCACTCTGAATATGTAATAGATTTGTGACGCGCCCGAGTGTGCTGTGTGTTCCGGCACCGGGGTGGGGGATGGGGAAACTGAAGCCGGATTGGGGGGGGGGGGGGCACAGAACTCACATTCCATCGCGCACTCTAACAATCGCAACATTCCTTTATTAAAAACTGCCGCGTGACATTTACACTGAGCTGC
>NW_027223753.1:69340698-69428198 GCF_028538775.1 Myotis yumanensis
CGCATCCGCTTAGAGATTTTCGCAAGAAGGGCACTGGGGCCAAAAATCAATCCCTCTCCCCAGCCTGACCCGGTGAAAACAGATGCATAACATATTCATGCGCGGAGTTCGCGGAGCAGCCCAGCGCGGAACTAACTTTTTTTTTTTTCTTTTAAATAAAGCGAGGAGGACTTCCGTGGCTCCGCAATCCTGCTAAAGCTGGCAGATGCAGCAAAACTAATATGTGTAAATGCTTTAAAGCAATAATCTGCTTACAGCGACACTTCCCCAAACAGCGGCAGGACTGAGGAGGGAAAAGAAGGCGCCTGGCAGCCAGGGGAAACCGAATTGTTTTGACACCGCCATTGACTAGCAAAGCCTGGTGGAAAATCATTTCATAGGATAATTGTGGGCAAGTAAAAAAAAAATAAATAAAAAGAACCTACCCACTTCACCCACCCTCTTTACCTTCCCCCATCAAAGTGAGCGATGAGTTCGCCTCATTATTTTTTACTTTGCTCACAACATCACTGGGTTCCTTCTAAATGAAATAGCCTTAATGATAATGCTATAAAGTAAACGGAGTTGGAATAATATTTACTGTATAATCATTTGGGCTCTGTTAAGCTCAGCGCTTCCCTTTATCCCAAGAATTTCACTAATTGCTTCCAATCTGAAAATGACCAGGCAAGATTTATTCTGTTGGAAGGTTACTTGCACCTAGTGTTAAAAAGCACGTATGTGGTTTTGTTTTAAAAAGCTCATTCTTATCCAACCCCCAGCCCCCTCCCTTCTAATATTAAGTAGCTGATGTTTTGTTTGGCTGCTGTTTTATTTGCTGTCAAAAAGAATTTGATGCAAAAACCATTTAAGCATGTATACAACCCATGGAGGGATTCATTTGACCTCATTATACTGCAATAAAGAAGAAATCCAGTTTGTTAAATATCACCGAACCGCATGCATTTCACATCAGATCATAAGAGCAATGCTTCAAAAGATTATCCCAAAAAGTGCTTAGAAAGATGGAATGGGTTAACTTTGCTTGCCAGGAGGTGTTCTGATAAACACAGGAAAAGAGAGATATGTGCAGCCCCCTTTAAGAGCAGAGCAACTGAAGAAAAAAGAGATTTATGCTTTTAATTAATGGCAATTAAACCATGCCTGTTGGCTTGGCCTATGGCAATTGTTTCCTGCAAAAAGGAGGCCGAGCTGGTGACAAGCATTTGAATCCGCTAAGTTCTGTCAAGGGAGCTGACTCTGCAGGCATCAAAACCAAACTAAATCAATAAAAGAATTAAACTTTTATAAATTGCATTTTGACAAGTATCAGATACCGTTAAGCTTTGATATTATGAATTCCTTGGAGGTGATGCAAACAAGAAGGGCCGCAGTTAGAGATCCAAACAATCAAAGAGGCTTGTTAGCATGCGCTGTCAAATGCATCAGTGCTATTAATTACTACAAATTAATGTGACTCTCTCTTCCTCTGGTGATTGGAATAATAATCAGCCAGAATTGTGGAATGAGCACAGAGAACATATGCAACCCTGCCAAAAATAATAAGTTTAAAAAACAGGAGACATTTACCATCTTTGTTTTCAAAGACTGGCTGGTTTTCTTGTTGCCAGTTGTGACCTCACGTTACCCCATCTCCCCGCTTCCTGGGATCTTCTCCATGTGCCCTTTCCTGTGCGGTGACAGAGGGAGGCATCACGCCCTTGCCAATAATTATTGGAGCATAGAATAAAATCTTTATTGTGCTCCATTGAGGTGCGGGGGAAATGTAACCCTACCCAAAGTGATGATTTTCTCGGAAATGAAACCAAATGCCAGAGGTCCCATAATTTGGCCATTTTCTAGCTTGAAAACTTTGCTTGGCAGCCAGGTTGATAATTAAAATGACACGATGCTCTCACTCTGACAGTGCGGTAAGCAGGACTCATGGGGGAAAGGGAACCCTAGTTAGAGATTCTGAGTATCTAGAATGATTCAAACAGAACCCCCGCCCCCCACCAGCATTTTGGACTATTCTACGTCTCCAAAAGACCATTGTCAGGATTCATCTTCCCCCTCAGATCCACGTTTTCAAATAAAATGGGTTTTTCATCTTTTTTAAAAAATATATATTTTATTAATTTTTTTTTTACAGAAAGGAATGGAGAGGGAGAGAGAGTTAGAAGCATCGATGAGAAAGAAACTCCTGCACACCCCCTACTGGGGATGTGCCCGCAACCACAGTATATGCCCTTGACCGGAATCGAACCTGGGACCCTTCAGTCCGCAGGCGGAGCTCTATCCACTGAGCCAAACCGGTCAGGGTGGGTTTTTCATCTTAACAGCTAGAAGATTGTGACTCTTGATCCCCAGATCCCCATGTCACCCAGTGAAATGACACAACAGACTAGAGTTAAACATATATGTGTATCATTAAATGTAATAATTTATATTTTAAAAATATTTAAAAAGCAAGTATATTAGAAATTGGTAATAACATACTGCCTTGTGCTTTCTTATGTGTAACCTTTTTTTCTAGTTTATTTTACTAATCTGGGCATTTTTATACCCTCCTCAAAGTCACTGTGTGCCTTCTCCTTTTTACTTTGTGAACCAATAGCATATGGTTTCTCACATCTGAGGAGCTTCCAAATGTTTGTACTTAATTTTTAGATTAACTGAAGAATGCAGTTTAGCCATGCGATATGGGAATTTATAATAATTTGGGGAGGGGGCTCTTTTATATAGCAAGACTGACCATCTCACAATATAAAGTCATTTTTATTTAATTGAAGGGGGAGGGGGTACAGGGTGGAGGTGGGGTGGCAGGGAGTGAACCTCTAATCCTCTCTTGCTGTTGGAAATGGGATTACAAGTTGGAATAACATACTGTCTCTTCCTATTGGCTGGGGATTAGCCATAGCTCTAGAAAATCATTTGCTGTGTTAGTAAGCTGCTGTGTATTAGTTGTGTGGGCTTTCTTAATTGGACAGAGACAGAAATGATCATAATGTTCTCCCTAACTTGCAGTAGGAATGGTGCCAGGTATATATTGGTGTTTGGGCTAATTATTTGATTTTTACTCTTGACTATATCTAACTGTGTGTTTTTAACACGGAGAGGAATTATCTTGACACCATCTGGTAGCCGTTTTTCATGCCTGACAAAATTTAAAACTCAGTTTGAAGGTTGGCCAGTGATAAATATGCTTAGGGTTCCATGTGACCTTGGTCAACCTCTGACATATACATATCAGGGCATTTGTCTCAAACTGTGGTAACAGTGTTTTATTGATGTGCCTAATCTGTTACCCAGGAACCACAATTCTTATGATAGATAGGATATTTACTTGGATAGTGACAAGGAAGTTTCGGGTGATGTTTTTCTCTTTTCTTTTTTTCATTCTCAAAAAAATGGATCCCAGCCAAGCCTGGATTTAAGTTTAAGTTCTCCATTTCAAGGGCTTCTCACGATCTATTCAGAAAGAGCATTAAAGGTGAGGAAGAAGAAACAAATGCTTATAAAGCCTCCACAGAAAAGTCTGATAGATAAAAGTATGGTTCTAAAGATGGCCTTCCTTCTTCCCTATGTGCTCACTCAGCAAGTGCAGAAGGAATTTATTGTTGGAAATTTGTGTAATCATTTTTAGGTGATTACTTGGCAAGGTGCTACATGTGCTCCAGCCTCTCTCTATTTTAGAAATCCTGGTTTTATTATAAGGGTGCTTCCAAATATCTTTATGAATTTGAAGGGGCAGCTCAAGCTTTGTCATTTCTATTTGACATTATCATTTTCTAAGAGTGGAGCACCCTCGCTAAGCCTGACGTGTGATATGTGAGCACATACTGACCATTCGCTATTATGTCAGTGCCTCCTGGCAGCACCAGTCCATCAGGCAGAATTCAAACAACACATTTGCCTGGAGTTCACTATCCAGTTAAATCAAATTTATCAACTTTCAATTTTTAATGCTGTTTTTTTTTTTTATTAAAATCCAGGTCAATAAATGCCCTGTAAATTTGTTGACATCCCTTGGTATGAATAGCCCACATTCTAAGTGGGGGGAAAGGGACTAAAGCACCCCTCTTAATACAGTAATGCAAATATTTTTCCTGGAGAATTAATTTACAGTACACTTGCATTTACTTCATTATTTTGAAGGCTTCTCATTTATAAATTTGCACATGTATAGTTATGCATGTGTTTGTATTTTCATTGTGCAAGGAGATATTTCTTTCTCCATTTATTTCTCCTTTGGCTTCCTCCACCTTTCTTGAAATGTATTTTTGTTTGTGGACTGGTAGCTCAACTCACAAATTATTATCAACTATTTGACAGCAATCAAGTTTGTAGATCCTCACAAATTTTATACCTGCTAAGTTTTAAGAACTATTATCCCAAATCTTTTTATGTAAGAAAAGATGGGGGTGGTGGTGGTGGTGGTGATGGGGATGGTGAGATATTCAAAATTTTATACATAATAGAAATAAAAATATATATTTTAAGACATTTATTCACATGCATATATACCAATATAATGTATGATTGTTGATTTCTCAGAATCTATGTCTTCATTTGAGAGGTGAGTTATCTCTTCTTACTTTGCTCATGAAGAAAATGGCAGATGAATGACCAGGTATTGGTTATTCTTCAGCATGTGGAATGATAGATGAACAGGCACTTTAATTTAGGCCCTTTGTGTTTGCTTGTAGTTTGAGACTTTTGTTTTTTATTATAGTGTGCAGATAAAATGAAGCTTCATATACCTGGTGCAAATTATAATGAGAAATTGCAAATATGGATGTTGATGTTTTTCTCTATTTATAACATTACAAATTGTCCCAAGAAGGGATTTGTAGGAGAGACTTTAGCTATTTCACAGATGAATTAGTAGCTATTGGAACACACACACGCACACATTGGTATTGGTGTCAATCCAAGTTGTAGTTGCTAAAATTGTAATAGCTCTTCTCCCACATATGAAAATTTTGTGATTTTTTGAAAGGAAAGAAGTGACAATTTTACTTCAGTACCATTGCAGTAGTTTTCTAGGCAAGAGGGTATAGAACTGGATGTTACCTCTGAACTCGGTTTATATTTTCATGGTTAGTATTTTTATGGTGGTTAAATATAATAGGAAAAGTTAAGTCCATTTCTAAAAAAAAAACAAAACACAAAGAAAGCACTTTAATAGATAAATCAAAGGGTAAATTTTGTGGATACATTCCATAGTTATTGAACAATTCTTTTTTTCCAACTGCACAAAAGACTGATGATCTGGCCTTTCCATTTCCCAAATTTTAAGACTCGAGACCTGCATTTATTAGCTACCAACACTACTACTCAAAGATATGACCATTTCTTTCATTCTTGGCTATGGAAGGTAGCCTTATTTTTCTCACTGACCTACTTACTCATGCCATATTTTCTAGCTTGGTTTTTAATAAATCCTATCCTACTGGTCAACCCAAATACAAATATCTAGTAAATCCCTTCGATTATAGAAAGCACAACTCATCGACCATCATTACACATTTACTTTATTTAGTCAGACCATTAAACCTCAATGATTTTTCTCTCTCCACTCAGAAATGGCAACAATTCTGGCATGGTATATATGGTTCTTCTAGAGTAAATAGGGAAAAGTTAGTGCTGAAATGATCCATACAGCCTGACTTGAAGAGGGCTACACTAACCTCCTGAGGTCTTGGGCAAGTCATTAATTTAAAGGAATTCTGCTCTCACATTAGGAAAAAATGATTGAAGGTTACATATTCATGTCGCAGCTGTGCCAGACCCTGTTGTATCCCTGAGGATAAATCATGAACAATCAAAGAAAGGTTGTAAATATAATCCAGAGAAAAGACTGAAGAAAGTAAATAAATTGCAAGGAAATTGTTGATATAATAGTTGTGATAGTGCAGAAGGCCATGGGAATGCAGGGAGAAACACCTAACCCCGTGGTTGGCAAACCGCAGCTCGCGAGCCACATGCGGCTCTTTGGCCCCTTGAGTGTGGCCACGAAGTTTCAATCGCACTGTACGTGCACGCCCACACGTGGTATTTTGTGGAAAAGCCACACTCAAGGGGCTGCAGTTTGCTGACCACTGACCTAACCCAACCTGGAGATGATGTGAAGGGTTGGAGAAGGCTTCTTGGAGAAAGGTATGTCTAAGGCACAGAATGAGTAGAAATTGGCTAGAGAAAAAGAGATGGAGAAAGGGGGAGAGGGAAGAGTATCCCAGGCAGCAGGAAAGGCAGGACCAAAGTCAGAGATAAGAAAAGCCATGGTAAAATCAAAGGATGAAAGACATTCATTTTACTAGGGCCAGAGAGTTGAGGGAGGAGTGCACATGTGAGATAAAAATAACTTGCTAATATTAGAGTACAATTATTCTCCAAGCTCGTCTTACTGACTAAATTGGGATCAAATGTTTCGACCTCTAAGGACCATGACATTCTTTTCCTTCATTGACATCCCAGCCTATCTCAGTCAAAGGTTTGTCCGGGGGTGTTGTATAATGTGGAACTTCTGTGCTACAAAACCTTACCTGCAAAGTTTTTGTCCTGCTCACAAGCGTAGCCATGGATGGAAATGAGGCAATGCAAAAATGAGGATGCACAGGATCTTGGTTTCAGGATTTCCACCAGTATGCTACTTGTTTCACGATGTGCCAATGGTTTAGTAGAGCTAGATGCCAATTTTGGAGAGCACATGAATTCCATATTGACCTCTCCAGCATAAGGTCAAGTGTAACCACTGGTGTCCATGCGAACCATGAAGAAGTCAGTAAATCAGCCTCATACCTTTAAAACACGTTATTCAACCCAGTTGATGTGACTCTGTGGTTGAGCATCGACCCATGAACTAGGAGGTCACGGTTCAATTCCTGGTCGTAGCACATGCCCAGGTTGTGAGCTCGATCCCCAGGGGTGTGTGCAGGAGACAGCCGATTGATGATTCTCTCTCATCGTTGATGTTTCTATCTCTCTCTCCTTCTCCTTTCCTCTCTTTGAAATTAATAAAAACACATTTAAAAAAATAAAACACATTATACATTTGATTTTATTTCATTTTTGTTAACACCATACCTCTATCAGCATAATTTTGCAATTATTTTTATATAATAAAATAATTATTATATAAAGATTAGAGTCATATATTAATAATTTCTGTAGACCAAGTGCCTAACAGACATATAAGTACCAGTTGCAATGTAAGTATTGGTTGAACCAATGAAAATATATAAATAAGCCTTGCATACATTTATATGACTATATTTACCAGACAGATTTCTGGTTGGTTCAGGAGCTTTAAAGTCTGACCTGTCTCATTATACAGAAAAATCAAGGGGGCTTACAATACATTTTATTTCTGTTCATTGATCCCTCATATCTGTATGGTATGCAACCATTACACAGCCTTTCAACATACATTAATTCATTCAATCCTTACAACAATATTGTGAGGTAGGAATCTAAATCTTAGACCTAAGGATTACATAGTTTCAAAGACCAAGTAACATAATAAAAGATAGTGAACACGTTTTAAGAAGATGGACCTATACCTGGCATTCACTCTGTAGTCAACTTTTAAGAAAAATTATAGGAACTTAAAAACTTTTATTTTATAATTTTTAATTTTTTGAGATTTTTACCTTTGTTTTTCTAACAACAAATATAAATGAAAGCAATTTCATTATTTGTTCTATTTTACTCACATCATAGACTCCACGTATCTTACTTAGAGTTGAAATTTTTTACCTACTCATTAAAAAAGGGTCTTTCAACTCTTTTTAAAAATGTTTTATTGATTTTTAGAGAGAGAGGAAGGGAGAAGGATAGAGAGATAGAAACATCACATCATCCATGGGCTGCCCTCCTACTGGGGATTGAGCCTGCAACCTGGGCATATGCTCTATCGTGGAATCAAAGAGTGTCCTCTTAGTTTCTAGGTTGATACTCAACCACTGAGCTACACAGGCTGGGCTCAACTCTTGTTTGAATGCTCATTTCTAAGAATGGGAGCATCTTTTTTTACTGAGATAAAATCTCCATCCAGTAAGTTGTCCTCATTGGTTCCAGTTCTTTCCTTCATCAGCACAGACTCTCTTGGTTCTTCTACAGCTTCTCATACAAGATGGTTTCCAGGGTCCTCACTGTACAGTGAGCAGATAAAACTCAAGTTCTGGGATCAGGGCTTGTTATGTGACTTTAGTAAATGATTGTGAGGATTAAAAGTAACAACCCACATGACATACTTAGCATAGTACTCAATAAATTATTTTCTTAAATTATATTTTATTACCATTATTAATCTGGTCATTCTATGAATATACTATAGTTTGCCAATGTGCCTGTTAAAAGTCAGCCCCCAAATTCAGACAAAATATTTCAGATGTAAGCCATATATTTAGTAATTAATGAATTTGATTAAGGTTCCCTTAAGGCAGCGGTTCTCAACCTGTGGGTCGCGACCCCTTTGGCGGTTGAATGACCCTTTCACAGGGTTCGCCTAAGACCATCCTGCATATCAGATATTTACATTATGATTCATAACAGTAGCAACATTACAGTTATGAAGTAGCAACGAAAATAATTTTACGGTTGGGTCACAACATGAGGAACTGTATTTAAAGGGCCAGAAGGTTGAGAACCACTGCCCTAAGGCTTAGCAGAAGGTAATATATATTTTAATACAATAAACAGACCATATGCATAAATACCATGATTAGATTCTCATGTGTATATAGGGACATGATTTTCTAATGCTGAAACAAGTTATTTTAAGGATTTGTTTCCTAAGGTGATATAAGACTATGTCAAAACTGATACTTACAAAACTGTAAGAATTCTTACACCAAATGTTAGCAAAAGACTTGCTCACACCAATGAAGGCCCTTCCCTTACTTTAGCAGTGGGTGTTCCCCAGCAACAAAATTGAGTGCTGGGACACAGAAGAGAGAATACTGCCAGACAGGAGTTTTTAATCTCATTATCAATAGCTGGTATATTATAGCCATAGCGGCCTACTGTTTTAATATTGCAGCATGCTAGGCTGTTTTTTCAAATATGTTGCCTTCAGCCTGGAATTACCTATTGGAAAAATTCATAGGTTCTGCTATTGTTAAGATGCTGTGTTATGGATGAAAACCTTTTTTTTTTTTTACTCACGTAGGAGCCAAAACAAAACAACAAAAATCAATAGCTCTCCTGTTTTCTACTCCCTTTCTTCCATTAACCCTAGAAAGGGAAATAGATGCCTTCTCGTACCTTCATAGAGTCTCATGTACATATATGGATATATGAAAGGAGATTACATAGCTAGATGGTTAAAAGGATATAGGAAGATAGAGGGACAGATTGAGGGGAGAATGGTAAGATAGACAGGTAGGTAGGTAGGAAGGTAGATATGATAGAATGAGAGGTGGAGGACACTAGCACAGCAAACACCTCAGGCTGAGTGTCAGGACACTTGAATTGCAGTCCTGACTCTGCCATTAACTTGCTTGTGATTTCACATAGTCCCTTAACCTCCCTTCCTTGGTTATTGCAGTAAAATAGGGGTTTGCCAAATAGCATGTTGGGCCATATTTGTGGTCTTGAACCCTTAAGAGGGAGCTCTGCAAACCCATTATCACTATTCTATGTGGTCACCATTCTTCCCTGTCAGTGGTTTACCAGGATTCTCAGTGGAAGACATGCTGATACTACCACACCCCCCAACCATGCCCTCAGAAATGCCCATGTTTCCAGAAATGAGAGGTGGTTTGGGGTATTTGGGACAAAATGTCTAGTTCCCATCCAACTAAATTCAATAATTTAACACACATAAAAATAGCCTCCTAAAATTTGCTGCTCATAATATATTTCCTATGAACATAATCTTTTGGGCGAACACTAACTTTTCTAACGTCTGGGGAGCAGACCGATTTTACAGCTACCTGACTTTTCTTAGGTCCGGTCCAATTGAAGGTGCCCAAATCTTAGGCAAAATGATGACATGTGAACATTTACCTATAGCTTTAGCCTTCCCTTCCTGTAGTGGCAAAACTCTTGACTGGGCCTGACAACTTTTTGCTCTTTTAATTCCCAACTCACTATAAAATAAGAGGAAATCCTATTAGTAAATAATTAGTAAGTGTGCAGCATAAAATCTTACATCACTTACTGGCCTGTTTGTTGTCAACTCAACTTTACCACCACCCTCTTCCAGCCGGAATTTACATCTCACAATCCCCTTCCCCTATGGTCCTGGTCAGACTTAGCATCTCTTCCAACAGGAGAAACCCCTGTGAGAATTGAAGGGCTGAAGAGGCGGGGCCATAATTCTCGGGATGCAGTTATAGTCAAAAGCATGAGTAGATGTGAGGTTCAAAAGAATTTCCTCAGTCTATGCTACAGACTGAGATAGAGGGCCGGAGTTTACCAGAAATTCTTCAAATTTGCACCCTATTGAGTCTCCTGCTTTAGTATGGCAGCCTGAGATCATATTTGGTGGTTTCCCTTATCTTGGTTCCTAACTTGCAGTGGTTGATTATGCCTCTAATTCCCCGCATTGAAACCTTTCATACTTGAAGTACATAGAGTGGCTTCTCTTTTCCTGACTGAACCTGGACTCAGTAGGCATCACCTGTTTCAACTATTCTGGGCGTGTGAATCCCTTTTATAACATATCTGATGAATTGACATTCAACTTGTTCTTTTTTAAAAATAATATATTTTTATTTATTTCAGAGAGGAAGGGAGAGGGAAAGAGAGATAAAAACATCAATGATGAGAGAGAATCATTGATCGGCCGCCTCCTGCATGTCCCACACTGGGGATTGAGCCTGCAACCCTGGCATGTGCTCTGACTGGGAACTGAACCGTGACCTTCTGGTTCATAGGCCGATGCTCAACCACTGAGCTACGCCGGTTGGGCCAACTTGTTCTTGAACACTTAACGAAATATGGAAATTGCTAGCTTCAGAGACAACCCATTTCATCATAGAATTGCCCAAATTGGCAGAAAGCATATTATAGTGTAGAGTAAAATGAGGATAGCTGTCTTTTAATCAGAAAAGCCTGGTTTTGCATCTTATGCACATTGGGCAAGTTTCTTAACTTATGGGCCTCAGGTTGTTGTGTTTTGTTTTGTTTTTCCTATAAAGTGAGGGCAGCAATTGTACCTACTTTTTCAAGGTTGTTATAAGAATTAAATAACATCAAGTTTATAGAACATCTTTTCCTCACACTAACCACAAATCAGCATCTATGTCACTTTCACCCTTTGGTTCTAATTCTTCTAAAGGAGAAGGCTAGTGAAATCATAACTTGGCCTGCACAACTACACCGAAGGTTTCATCCTTTAGCATGACTTACCAGGGGATGGTGGGGCCCAAGGTTGATATTCACTACCCCTCCAGGCAGCAACCCACTCTTAACATTTGTGTGGCCCAAGGTAAGAGAACAAATGGAGGCCTATAAGTCATATTTCCAGATATTTAGAAGTGATAAATAAAGCTAAAACTGTTACATAAAATATGTTCTATTTTCTTGCCTTGACAAATGAATATTCATAATGACAAACTTGAGAAAATGTGTGCAAAACTATGTTTTTTTAT
This sequence comes from Myotis yumanensis, assembly GCF_028538775.1. Classification (NCBI taxonomy): domain Eukaryota; kingdom Metazoa; phylum Chordata; class Mammalia; order Chiroptera; family Vespertilionidae; genus Myotis; species Myotis yumanensis. The sequence continues at coordinate 69,352,281 of NW_027223753.1, forward strand.
ATGACTGACAGCAAAATATCAAAGATAACTGAATTGATTATTATTGTGCATGTCTGGGTGTTCTGTTGATGAGCTGGGATACTTGGATGAATGATACATAATTAATTAACTCTTATATAGTTATTACATAAAATTTGTTTTACCTTCATTTTAGCAAAATAAATACTTATATTGGTATAAGCAAGATTTTCACATGTGCTCTATTGACAGTAATAAATTAGCCAACATTTCTTTTTAAAAAAATATTTTTTTATTGATTTTAGAGAGAGAGGAAGGAAAAGGGAAAGAGAAACATTGATGTGAGAGGAAACATCTATTAGTTGCCTCTTGTACACGCCCTGACCTGGGATTAAACCCACAATCTGGGTATGTGGAATCAAACAGGCGACCTTTTAGCTCACGGAACGATTCTCAACCAACTAAGCCACACCATCCAAGGTGTTAGCCAATATTTCTTAAGTCACTGTAGTAATTTACAAACATTTCAATTTGGAAAATTTCCCTCTTATAAGGCAGCAGCAACAGGAATTATAAAACAAATATTAAACTGACAAGTTTGAAAATGAACTTTACATACAAATTTACATATATTCAAAAACTGTTGTGAGGTCACATGTGATAAAGTAGCACTGTTGCAAAAAATATTTTAAACTGTTTTAACATCAACCACATTGTTATCATTTTTAATATGAATATTTTAAAAGAAAATCTTTTAAAGAAACATCTAGCTACATACAGTATTTCTTACATGTTAATTTCAAATTTTCCAGTGTTTGCTTATTATACAGGAAACAAATATCATCAGGGTATTATTAACCTATTCAAATTTATCTTCAATTAAGGCTACACTCTGATCTATGTTGGCCAGAAACATGGCTTCCTTTAAAATTAGAACCATTGGGAATTATTTGTACATGAGTGATCCGTTTGATAGGTAAACATTTCATTTCCTTGCTCCAATGTTCTTATATTTTACTGGAGTATTACTTTTGTTGCATATTTTCAACAAGTATCTTTCAGTTTAAAGTATTTTTAGTCTTTTAAAAAGTACAATAGCCAAACTTAGATATTTTTTAAAATCTTGTTAATTTTAAATAATATTGATAATAAGCAACAGTTAAAATCAAATAACTTTGGGTAGCATGAATTTAAAAATTAATTTTCTCCCAAAGACCATGATTCCTGTTTTGTTTGAGAGTTTTGTGTTGTGTCAGTTGACTCCTGTGGTGCATCTGTGTCTCACCTAAATTCAATCTAATTGCTTTAACAGATTCAGACAGCAGTCCCATCACACATGTCTGGGAGTGATTTTAAGGTCATTGCTTTGTTTCATCAGAGTATTTCATCTTTGGAGAGATTCAGAAAATACAGTATAGAATCTTTGAATTGCTGTCAAAAAAGTTGATACTGTATCTCCTAATAACAAATTCAGATGTGTGCTGTATATGACAAACATTCAAAGTGTTTTGGGATTTTGGGCCAATATTCTGTGTGGTAAAACTTTCAGTCTATCAACCATGTTACCACCATTATATTCTAGGCATTGCCTTCGGCGAATTTTAAAACATCTAAAGCTAAATGTTAATGTTAATTTTTGAAAATTGTAATTAATAGCATTAAACACTTTGATAACAGTAAAATTATTTGCAATTCTAGCATTCTGAGGCCATCCAGTTATCAACGGAAAGAATAGGTATTATACTTCCTAGAGGTTACATTTAGACTAACTATATACAATTTTAGGAATGTGATGAATACTTACCAAATGTCCCTTTTCTACTCCATGCAACTGTAGTGAATACTGTACCAATTCCTGAGTACCTGAGGAACCAAGATGGAACACAAACAGATGTAGGAAGATGGATGCTTGGTGCTATTGGGAAATGATACTTTATTATGCAAAAATCTATAGCATTCCCATTACTGGAGAGGAAGGATTTGACAAGTTAATTTGTCTTTTCTCTTACCTAACTGCTTCTGCCAGTCAAGTCCTCCCACACTCCAGGGCGCCGTCTGTCTCCTGCATAGAAGGTGGAACAACCCACAAACCCTCCTTGCTTTAGAGTGTTTAAGGGACAAAAGGCAATAGAGGAGGAGAGGCATTTTCCTGGGTCTCAAACTGTGTTAGTCACCAGAGTGGGTCACCTGTATCAATGCTGATCACTCATCCCTGTGGGTTGAGGTGCCTGTGGGTTCTTTACTACATTTATTTGTATGAGTGTTTGGCATCTGTGGAGCCCCAAAGCCAATCCAGGAAGTTCCCTTCTCTCTGTGAAGGTCTGACTGAAACTAAGTCTAGTACATGGAACCTACCTATACCTTAACCCAGGTCACATGCCCCTGGGCCTTCTTTGCCAGAAGGGTCCAAGTTTGGTCTCTTCAACCCTCCCCCCCATTTCTGCACCAAGTCTTCCAGATATATATATATTTTTGTTAGGAGGGTCTTTGAAGCTATCAGTCAAGATTTATTGTTTTTTAATGGCATTACATTCCCTTTTCTATATCCTAGAATGGACCCTGTTGGTTATAAAGTTGCTGATAAAAATTTTGCCTCTCCATTAAGGGAGGTTATGCTGTAATTTACAGATAACCTCTACTCGAGACACCCTGCCCTTATTAAAGAAGGTCACAGATAAACCTCCTTGAGGACAAAGTCTTCTTTCTGCTTCCCAGAGTCCAAGAATTATGGAAGTTTTCAGTAAACAGGAGGGACTCTTTCTTCTTCGTTGTATTTTTGCCTTTTTTAAAAAAATAATTTGTTGTTACGACATTTTGTTCCATGTGCCATGAATCCAGTGCTCTTGATGAAGTTCTCAATACTATGTTACAGTTTAATAAGATCAGACACAGTTAAGAGTAATTGAGATGTAAGGAAAGTGCTTATTCCAGTGTTTAGCATAAAGTAAGTGCTCAATACATGTTAGCTTTTCTTTTATTAAGATTATATGATTGTGAATTTAAAAAGGGCTCTACAATTTCCAGCGCACTTTCATATAAACTCTATTATATGATCATTCTAATTACATTGTGCGGTGTGCAGGAAAAACGGCTCCCTTGTACAGACAGTAAAACTGACGATCCGAGAGCTGAAGTCACTAGAAGATCCCACACCTGGACACGGCAGACTAGAGCCCACGTTTTCTAATTCCTTCTGGTCAAACAGAAGCAGTAAAATAAATTTTTTCTTATTTTCACCAAAATACCTCAACATGGGAAAACATCTTGAGCCTAACACCCCACCCTTACCCCCCACCCCCCCACACACACCATTGGAGCATCTTCAGCATCTTCAAAATTCTGGGTATGGATTTCAATATGATGCAGTTGAGTTTTATAAGATTCCCAAGTTTTCTATGTATGGAAAGTGTGGGTCAGAGCTGTGTCTGCCATTGAGGATGATGCCTAAGAGGTCACCCATCCAAGTCGAAAGCACTTGGCAGATAACGCTCCCTCAGAAGTTTCCCAAATCAAAGCATTACATTGGCTGAAAGCTGCTGGAGACGTGGCTTTACTTTCCCTGCACCCTCCCTGATACATTTCCCCGCTGTTTTCTCCTTGTAGCCAGGGAGGTTCTCACTAGAAGCACAGAAATGCCTTTCTTCTAGCATTAGCAACCCCCAATTACTCTCCTCACCCCAACCTCCCCCTTCCACGTACTTCTACTGCATTGATGCTATCCACTGCAACATTTAGCTTTACAATCTATACCTCAGACAACAAATTAGTCTTATCTCCACAACTGGATTTTAAGCAACTTAAAGGAAAAGGTAATATTCATACTGTTGTGTCATTTATAGTAAATAGCACAGTGCTGAACACGTGTAGGGGTTCAATCATGTTCTTCCATTGATGGATTAAACCAGCAATTTTCAAACTTGTTGGTGTCATAACCCCTTTATGCTCTTCAAAAATGATTGATGCTTGAAGAATGGCCACTATCATGAAGGACACAGTAACTGTCCGGACCAGGAGGTTCATGACCAACAGACTACTTCAGTGGAAACAAATGGTCATTGGTGTTCTTCACCCTGGAAGGCAACAGAACCTAAGACAGAAATTTGGGGAAAACTAGACAAAATGTACAGACCACACCAGATGTCATCTTTGTGTTTGGATTCAGAACAATCTTGGTGGTGGCAAGACAACTGGCTTTGGCATGATTTATGATTCCTTGGATTATACAAAGAAAAATGAACCCAAACATAGACTTGCAAAGACATGGCCTGTATGAGAAGAACTCAAGAAAACAGAGAAAGGAATGCAAGAACAGAATGAAGTCAGGGTGACTGAGAAGGCCAATGTTGGTGCGGGCAAAAGTGAGCTGGAGATTGGACAACAGGAGTAAATGTTCTTCAGTGACTTTATGAGGTGATTGTGCATATTTTTCATGAGAGGCTTAATAAACTAAGCTTGTTTGTGAAAAAAAATGTTTGGGAATGTAAGGATGTTTTGTTTAGGGGGGCTATGTCTATCTAACACCATATTAAAATTTTTAACTTAGAAAATTCTAAAATATCTCTGCAAAACAAAACAACAGAAGTGTACTTTTTGTTGTGTTTCTGAATGGATGCAAAGTAGACTTTGGGATTTCAAAGTAACAATTCAATGGACAATATTGAGGTTCACAGATTATACCAGGTATAATTGACAGTAACGTAGAGCACAGAAATACTTCGAACAAGTGAGTTAATCTCAAAAATGCATGTTTATATCCCTAAATCTACCTTAGAAAATTCTAGAAAACACAAGATTACAGAAGCATGCAATCCACATTACCCCATATTATGTAGTCTCTGGAAAACTCTATTGTACACTCATGAGAGAATAAGAGTGAAGTAGGCAAATAACATTTCAGTAGCATTATAAAAATAGTTTGACTTCATGGATCCCCTGGAAGAGTCATGGGGACCCCTAGGGGTTCTACTAGTAAGAGTGGACTTTGGAAACCAGCAGATTAATTATGGATAGTCTTGGCTAATTATACCACTTAAAGATGCTCATTATACAAAATTACTACCAGAGAATTATAGGAAAATTAAAAAGTATTTTTTAAAATATATTTTATTGATTTTTTACAGAGAGGAAGGGAGAAGGATAGAGAGTTAGAAACATGGATGAGAGAGGAACATTGATCAGCTGCCTCCTGCATCCCTCTCACCGGGGATGTGCCCGCAACCAAGGTACATGCCCTTGACCAAAATAGAACCCGGGACCCTTCAGTCCACAGGCCAATGCTCCATCCACTGAGCCAAACAGGTCAGGGCTAGAAACTATTTTATAGAGATTGGCATTTGTATTAGTTATGTAGTACTGGATTAGCTATCCATCCATTTGTATTATTCATCTAGTTACCCCTAAACCTAATGGCTTAAACCCATAAACTTTTATTATCTCTCAGACTCTGTAGGTCAGGAACCCAGGTGCAGCTTAGCTGGGAGCCTGTGGCTCAAGGTACCTCAGGATGTTGCATTAAACTTTTGACCAGGGCTGTGGTCTCATATGAAGACTCTAGTTGCAGGGAATCTGCTTCCAAGCTTGGGCATTTCTTTGTTGGTAGGATTCAGTTCTTCACAGTCTATTGGATGGAAGCCTCAGTATCTCACTGGCTGTGGCCTGGAGGTCCTTGCTGCATGAGCCTCTCCCTAGGACAGCTTGCAGTGTGGTGGCTGGCTTTCCTTAAAGCAAATGAGTGAGAGAGCAAGGGAGGGGCCCAAAGTGGAAGCCACAATCTTTCTTTAACTTAATCTGGCAAGTGACATCCTATCTATTCGGCCATGTCCTATTTGTTGAAAGCAATTCAGTAAGTTCAGACTACACTCAAGGGGAGGGGACTTCAAGGGTAAAAATACAAAGAAGCTGAGGTCATGGATTTCCACCTTAGAGGCTGCCTACTGTAGCATTTTCTTTATTGAAAAAGGAAAGGTATGACTCTGAAAATGAACCATAAGCAAAAAGCCAGTCCTCACATTATTCTGTTCTCTTGCCCTGTTCCTCTTGTTATATAACACAATTCCTTCCTTCCATGTCTAAAACTGTTACCAATGAACGAAGTGGTTTCATATTGGTGAGAAGAGCCTTTTGAGATATTTTAAGGTTAGAGCTTTATGGCTTTGGTTCCTCTTAAATCAAGTTCATCAGACTGTCTATTTTAATCAATAGTTCGCATCCATGGATGTGTCAGACTACTAATCGTCCTTCAAAATCCATCTTTTTCAGATTTCTGAGCACATGGCCACCTACCTAGCAATTACATTTCCCAGCCCCCTTGGCAGCTAGCAGTGACCACGGGCCTAAAGTTTAGAATAATGGGATGTGAGAGGAAGAGATGTGTATAACTTCTGTGTCATCAACAACTTAAGAAGGGCTCCATGTGCTGGATTTTGGCTCATCACCCTCCCTACCAGCTGGAAATGGTGACAACTTGAGCAGCTTGGAAGCCATATGTTGGGGATGGCAGATCCACCCTGGCTTCATGGAGCAGAGCTACCCCTCCAGCCTGAATCAGCCAGACTGTTCCTTGAGAGAGAAACAAACTCCTCTCTTATTTAAGTCACTATTTTAGGGACCTCATTATTTTTTATCAGCTTTGTTATTCTCCAGCTATTACATTCCATGTAAATTAGACTGGGAAACTGAGCAGAACTGTTTTACTCTTAGTTTAAAACGCTGTTTTCGTCTATAGCGGGGGAATATATATATATATAGACTGGGACCATGTGGGGACTCTGTACTTTCCATTCAATTTTGCTGTAAACCTAAAATTGCTCTAAAAAATAAACTTTATTACTTTAAAACAAAACTTTGTTTTACTCTTAGTAAACAACAACAAAATATTTCATCCAGTCATCCTATATAATAAAAGGGTAATATGCAAATTGACCCTAACAGCAGAAACACTGGGAATGACTGGTCACTATGACACATACTGACCACCAGGCGGCAGACGCTCAATGCAGGAGCTGCCCTCTGGTGGTCAGTGTGCTCCCACAGAGGGACCTCTGCTCAGCCACAAGCCAGGCTGATGGCTGCCAGCACAGCAGTGGTGGCGGGAGCCTCTCCTGCCTCCTCAGCAGCACTAAGGATGTCCAACTGCAGCTTAGGCCTGCTCCCTGCTGGCAAGTGGACATCCCCCGAGGGCTCCCAGGCTGCCAGAGGGATGTCTGGCTGCCAGCTTAGGCCCAGTCCCCCGGGGAGTGGGCCTAAGCCAGCAGGTGGACATCCCCCAAGGGGTCCCAGACTGCGAGAGGGCACAGGCCGGGCTGAGGGACCCCCCCCCACCAGTGCACAAATTTTTGTGCGCTGGGCCTCTAGTTTGTTTATATCATACAATAAATATATGAACATCTACTATGTGCCAGATACACTGGGCATATTGTTGTGAAAAGCTAGTCACATTTATTATCCTCACGGAACATTCTGTTTAGGGAAATCAAAGTTAAATAAGCAATTATGCATGCATTAATTAATTAAAATTGTGATAAATGGTAAGAAGGAAAGTACAGAGTGCTATGTGAGTGTATAACTAGAGGCTGTAACCTGTGAAGCTCTGACAGAGATCATGTACATTTTAAAAGAAAATAGATAAATGCTCAATAAAAATAATTCATATTGTAATATATTTTACTTCTTGAAAGAGATGCCCTAGGCCAGGGGTGGGCAAACTTTTTGACTCGAGGGCCACAATGGGTTCTTAAACTGGACCAGAGGGCCGGAACAAAAGCATGGATGGAGTGTTTGTGTGAACTAATATAAATTCAAAGTAAACATCATTACATAAAAGGGTATGGTCTTTTTTTTTTTTTAGTTTTATTCATTTCAAATGGGCCGGATCCGGCCCACGGGCCGTAGTTTGCCCACGGCTGCCCTAGGCAGTAAAATATAAAAGTTGTTTTGTGACCTTAGCTTCAGTTTCCTCATCTGTAAAGTTTAGACAAAGATACAGTTAACATTCATATGGTATTTAGCTTTTTCTCCTCCTACAGCTCTGTCTCTACACCAAATCTTCACGCACGTAGTATGACCTAATTTTTTCCAACAGCATTTTTTTCCAATAGCACTGGATTTAAATAAGAGAGACTCTTTGTCCCCAACAATAATCCGAATATGTATAGAAAAGGACCTGTATCCATGTTTCAGTGACATAAAATAAGCTTGAAGGAGAATAAGTTTAAGGTTAAGCTGACATTTCACTTTTTTTATGTGTTGATGTGTGAAAATTTATCCTTATGACACTTTGCTAATATACTGATGACTTGAGTACAGTTGTGAAGTGCAGTGAGCTCTTTGGAGGACAGACAGACCCCAAATCGTAGATCTGGGTTAAGGCCTCCCGAAGACAAGCACTTGGAACAGTTGGGCTTTCTATTTGCTGTGCACCAGTTGTCCTTTTGCTCTTCTGTAGTTCTTTCCCCGTGGAGATAACATGGGAAACAAGCTGGAAAGTTAAAACAGAGGTAACTTGAAGCTTTGTACCTGTGAGAAGTCAGGCTGTAGGTAGTCAATAAGTACATACTAGTAGACACTTTATCCAGGCTACTTTGATATAGAAAGGGCTCTCACACTTTCTAGCTGTGTGACTTTGGGTAAGTTACTTAACTTCTCTGTTCTTCCATTTTCTTATCTGTGAAACGAGAGTAATAATAGCATTGACCTTAAAGGTTGTTGTAAAGATTAACTGAGTTTTAATCCATGTAGTGTTCTTAAGAACCAGGGCCTGGCATGTAACAAGTGTTTGTTGGTAGCTATTTTTAATTCCACTTGAGTAATATTTTTTTCATTTACAACAGTTAGAAAATGTTAAGTTAGGTTAACTCCTTAACAAAGCGGGGCACATAGGGGCAACAACAAAAAAAGTGCAGGAAAGAGTTCTTTGAATAATCAGATGTTTTGTTTTCAGAGAAAACTCAGTTTGTTTTATACCAGATCCCAAAGGCTCCACCTGACTTTTCCCGGTTAGAAAAACGAAAGAAAAACATCATTCCTTGTTTTCTGCTCTCTATTTTGGTCAAATGTGGACCCCTACATTTAAAGTAGATGGCCCATGGTCCAATTGAGTTTTCCCACCAAAGCCTACACTCAGCTTGACAATACATTCGTCCTCGTTCATAGTTTCCCCTGCATCATTCGAAAGAATTTAAAACCTCATCAAAAGCACCAGCCTTTCTCAGCAAGTCCCACATCCCCAAAGCCAAGTTCAATCACACCTCCCAGTGGAAGGAACCCAGTCTCCAGGAAGAGAGTGACGGCGGCGCCTCAGCACAGCGTAAATTAATATCACAGCTGCCACTTTCATACGAAAATCAAAACCAGCTTTTCAGTTTGTAAACATAAACTTCACAGGCCCACGGTAGGGTAGCGTGTTCCTAAGTATCCTGAATTTGCAACACCCAGAAAAACCTCCTGAGTGTTATTTACAGCATTTGCTTCATAGGGAGGAGAATTAATGTTCAGGGAACAAATGCGCAGATAGGAAAGAGAGCTAGCAAATTATTTAATGATTACTTTGTAAAAATATGTCACTGTGCAAAAAAAGTGTTTGGAGATACACTGAAGGCCCCTGTCACTGTATGACACTTCTTCATTATCACTTCAATAGCCACGAATCCAGGGGGTGGGAGCACAAACTCTTGCTGTTTGTGTCTTCCCTGAAACACTTCATATAAAAATAATACCTTTTGTCCTTGGAGCCCCGCCCAATATTTTAGAAAATACTGTGTTTCTACCTTCAAGCAGTACTTTTTTTTTTTTTTTTTTTTTGGCATCTCAAACATTAGATGCGCTGTTTTCAGTTATATTGAATGAGCATTTATTTACATTTCACCAGTCCTGATGAAGTACTATCAGTAATGTATTCTTCCCTTATTCCACCTTAAAAAAAACACACAAAAAAACATTTACAATGGGATAAAATAAAAACTCATCAGATCGTCTGCCCTTGCCAATGCCGAGTGAATTTTAAATTTCCCTTTCCCCAACGCAGCCATCGCTGAGGCACTCCGAGGGCGGATTAATGCTTTTCTGGTACTTCAGTGTATCAGAACATGGATTTGCCGACAACAGCTGCGGCAAATTCCCCTGACTGAGAAGAATTACAAGTATTATCACCTAGATCATTAAACTGGGTTCATAGATTGCAGAATGTCTTCAATCAATTCATCTAAGTTAACGTGAAGCCAGCTGGACCCCCTCAGTGAGAACTTGACTTAATTGGCCAATAAGTGGCTGGGAAAGGTGCATGCTATTTGATAAAATTACCGAGTGAGCAAGTGATTACAGTTTGGAGAAGCACTGAGTGTAGACTGCGGGTCAGCCCTTGTGGGGAGGGCTAAGTTAATGTCCACTATTAAGTGCTGCTGTGAAAAATGGTGGCTTGCTTGGAGCTCAGATGGAAAAGAGGATCCAGGTCAGGCTTCAGCTGATGGAGTGGGTGAGAGGCACACATTTATCATCTCCTTGGCCTCATTTCTGCCTTGGTAATAGTCCCACACTAACCACTTCTGCAGTCGCCTGCTTCTCTGTCTCTCTTTCATTTTATTGGCATAACTAAAAATACTGCCCCAGCCAACAGATCCATCTGGAAGGAAAAACCACTTTTTCCTCAATAATGTCCCAAGAGTCTTTTCCACAGAAAGGTTAAGGAATCAAGGAGTTGAAGAACATACCATTTATACCTACGTGTCAATAATTATCTCTTCCTCTAGTGAGGAGATTGAAGTATTATTGTCTGCATGTTAGATGTCTACATTTTATCAGCACACTTGAAGAAAATGGGCAAATAAAAATTGGAATACCAAACTGTTGGCAGAAATTATTAAATAAAGCCACTCTTTCTTCATGTTGAAACAAAGGTTTCTTAACATATTGCTTCCATGGCATTTTCCCCCTGCCACTAAATGTTTTAGCCAGTTTGCAAAAAAAAAAAAAGAAAGAAAGAAAACTTTTGACAGATTTAGTACAAGATTTCAGGTTAACAGACCTGCAACAACACATTGTCACTTGAATTATTGGTGTTAGACAATAATAAGGTATTATTCAGGGGGAAGTCCCAGGATGACGGCTCCAGCACACAATGCACTCATTTACTCTTATCCAGAAATATACTTGTTTTATGGATTTTTTACTAAGCATATTAATTTTGCTAAATAATCATCATCCCTGGGTTCTTAGAAAGTAGAAAGATGGAAAATAATTCAATCCAAGGCCACAGTTTGAATTGTAGCCTAAGCAATCAGCCACATACTTTTTTTTAAAAAGAAAATTATTTTAGAGAGAGAAACAACGATTTGGTGTTCCATCTATTGATGCATTCATTGGTTAGTTCTTGCATGTGCCCTGACCAGGGATCAAACCCAGAACCTTGGCATATCTGGACAACGCTCTGACCAAATGAGCTACCCAGCCAGTGACAGATATATCTTAAGTCTGCCTCAGATGAATGAGCTCATCAGCTTGCAAATGCCAACAGAATCACTGATATCCCTTTAACTCTATTTGTTAGCTTACTTTTGGAAGAATGATCAATGATTGTGAGCTTTACGTTGCTCATTAGTATGTCGTTTGGGCAGATGTAACTGGCGTGCTCTGGAAGAAATCTGTGCACGGCACTCAGTCATGGTCACTTCGTTCTAACCGCACAGACCTGCTTTCCAAGTGGGAAGTGTATTCCCACGCTGGAGCCTTTGCACCGCTGTTCCCTCTGCCTGAAGTACCCTTCCTCCAGTCTTCGGGCCTGTGCTCACAGGTCACACCCTCAAAGAGACCGTCTCGGTCACGTAAAATAGCCACCTGCCATCCTAACCCCATTCCTTGCCCTGCTTAATCTCTACTGATCATATTATGTATTTATGTGCTTATTTTATATCTCCACCAGTAGAATATAAGCTTTATAGAGACTGGGGCATAGTTTGTCTTGTTCATATCGAGAGCCCCGTGCCTGGCATATAGGATATACTCAATTAACATGAGTGAATGAGTATCTTGTCCCAGGGCCACTAAGAATGTGACCCACAGCTGCAATACAGACAAGCCACCACACGCTCCCCAGAGGCCTTCCCGAGGAAAATGTGCCTGACAAGTAACCAGGTTAGCTCAAGAGCGGCTCTCATATGATTTCATTGCTGGGCAGCTCATCACCCTTCTCAAAACTCACAGGTCCCCCAGGGTCCTGCCATGATCCCATTTATTTCTCCTTGAAGACCTTCCCCACTGCCCCCCCTTTAATCTCTCGGGGCCGTCCTCACGCCTGTCTTCTCTCCTCTTTCAGCTGACATCGTTTGTTTGATTTTCATCATATTCTTTCTTCATTCTCCTTAATAGTTTCATGTCCCCATATCATTTTCCCAATTAGTTTGTAAGCTCATTGAAGTCAAGAAATAAATTCCAGATAACTTTCTCAATCCTCATTGTTTCAATATCAGAAAGGAAAATGATAAGCATATGTAAAAATTGGAAATATTTTCACATAGGAACTATTCATTTGCGTAGTAGCTAACCTTGCCCTGGCGGATGCTCAGTCATTAGAGACAGACCTGCACACCAAAGGGCCATGGGCTCAATTCCCAGTCCAAGGCATGTACCTGGGTTGCAGGTTCGATCCCCAGCACTGGTTGGGCCCCATGGTTGGGACACATGAGGGAGGCAGCTAATCCATGTATCTCTCTCACATCAATGTCTCTCTGTCTCCCACCCCCCACCCCCCCATTCCACTCTCTTTAAAAATCAATGGAGAAAATATCCTCAGGTGAGAATTAACAACAACAAAAATACAAGCAGCTAACATTTACCTAGAGCAGTGATGGCGAACCTTTTGAGCTCGGCGTGTCAGCATTTTGAAAAACCCTAACTTAACTCTGGTGCCGTGTCACATATAGACATTTTTTGATATTTGCAACCATAGTAAAACAAAGACTTATATTTTTGATATTTATTTTATATATTTAAATGCCATTTAACAAAGAAAAATCAACCAAAAAACTGAGTTCGCGTGTCACCTCTGACACACGTGTCATAGGTTCGCCATCACTGACCTAGAGCCTAACCAGCCATGCAATGTATGTTCCAGTTATGGAATGAAACTGTGCCATGTATTCCTTCCAGCCACTATGTAAGTAGTTTCTATTGATAAGCTACACCTTTTACAAATGAGGACAAGACCTAGAGCAGCGGTTCTCAACCTGTGGGTCGCGACCCCTTTGGTGGTCGAACGACCCTTTCACAGGGGTCGCCTAAGACCATCCTGCACATCAGATATTTACATTACGATTCATAACAGTAGCAACATTACAGTTATGAAGTAGCAACAAAAATAATTTTATGGTTGGGTCACAACATGAGGAACTGTATTTAAAGGGCCAGAAGGTTGAGAACCACTGACTTAGAGGAATGTAATCATTGGGCAAGGTGCCAGAGAGACTGGGTGCACCTGAATTCACACCCAGGTCTTTCTGTCCCAGAGCCTGACCTCATCAGGGCATTACTCTGGGACCTCTGTGACTTGCAGCCTTTTGACTTCTCTGTGGATCCTTCTTTCCTTCGGCCCCGAGTCTGCCAAGGACAAATTGAAAGTCAAACATACTCTGCAGTGTATGTTTTAGATTGTCTGATTTTTATCGTAGCCACGACCTAGGTCTGACTAATGGGAAAGCAAGTCATTTTCAACGCAGCGCCTTATAAATCAACATCTCCCTATGCAACTTCAATCTGCATTGATTTTCCGAAGAGGAGACTTTCACCTCCACACTACCCATCTCCTGCTTCTAAGATATTGTTTTCACAGTGACTTTTGAAGAAAAATAAGGTAGGGGTTGGGGGATCGTCTTTTTAAGCTTTTTGATGACCACACTGCTGTTCTATCAGCTGTTTGAAATGGAAATCCGTTTCTGGGTGGGAGAGCCAAGCAGAGTTATAATTTCCTCCCCCATCAGGTATTCCTAGAGTATTTCAGTGAAGAGTTAAATCAGGGAGCCCTGGACGGGTGCTCACATTTTTCTGCTACCCTGAGATCTTTCGGGTGAAAGGGCAGCACTGAAGAAGCATTTAGTGTATTCAAAATCCGTGACCCGGAGCTGGTGCCTGAAAGCATCATGGATAATAAGGTTGGAAGCACATTACAATTTCCTGGTATTTATCTCATCTTGCCTCGGACAGTCTTCTCCAGGAGTCATAATTATCCCAGTAGGAAAACTGTCCCGTTGTCTTTGAGCCTTCACCGGCAGGAAGTTTGTCTTGCTCCCTCTGACTGTATCCTTTCTCAGCAGGGCCCATTATTTCTCATTTAATTAGTAGCACTTGATATAAATAGCCCTTTCTATTCATTTATGCTGTTTTCATTTAAATAAGTACACAATACAATGTTCCACTACCTGGAGGCACTTGTCCTGGAGGCTGAGAAATAGGGTTGAAAACCACAGGCTTCAGTATTTCTTTCAAGCAGGACGCCACCTTCTTCAAATGAACAAGGCAAATATCTTTGTGCTGATGGTGGGTCTTCAGGAATGTGGGAAATTATGGTTCCCTCCAGGAAGGAACACAGATACGAACTGGCTGGCAGGCCAAACTACCCAATGATACAGTTGTTGATGCATCCAATGGAATTCCCACTCTGGCCTGGGCACCATGCAAGTGCTGAGAGTAGGGAGGTGGGCAGTCCAGATGCAGGCCTCCCTTCATGGGGTTTACATCTAGACTCTAGAAGAGAGAGAACTGGGAGGGGGGCGGGGGGGGCGGGGGAGACTCTCAGACAGTGCTTCTCAAACATTTACGTGCATAGGAATTTCCGAATTTCCAGGGACTTGGTTAAGAGACAGGTTCTGATTCAGTAGATCTGGGTTGGGCCTGGGAGTTTGCATTTCTAACAAGCTCTCAGGTGACACTGGCACTGCTGGCCCAAGGACCACACTTGGAGTAGCAAACGGTCTAGAGCAGGGGTTCTCAACCTGTGGGTGGCTAACCTGTGGATTGCGACACTTTTGGGGGTCAAACAACCCTTTCACAGGGGTCGCTTAAGACCATCGGAAAACACATATATAATTACATATTGTTTTTGTGATTAATCACTATGCTTTAATTATGTTCGATTTGTAACAATGAAAATACATCCTATATATCAGATATTTACATTACGATTCATAACAGTAGCAAAATTACAGTTATGAAGTAGCAACAAAAATAATTTTATGGTTGGGGTCACCACAGCATGAGGAACTGTATTAAAGGGCCGCGGCATTAGGAAGGTTGAGAACCACTGGTCTAGAGAATGAGGGTCTAGACTTGTCTCTACTGCCTACCCGCCAAGTGACCATTTGTCATATGGGCAGTTTCTTTAAAGAAGTAGAGACAGAGAAGCATCAATCAGATGCTCAAACCTCAGAAGGAAGGTAGGGGAGGGTGGGGGTAAGGGGGAGAGATCAACCAAAGGACTTGTATGCATGCATATAAGCATAAGCGATGGACAATGGACTGGACGCAGACAAAAGGGGGTGAGGATGAGGGCAAGACTGGGGGGATGAGGGGACAATAGGGCGATAAAGACACATTTGTAATACCTTAATCAATAAAAAATTTTTAAAAAAAGAAGTGGAGTCTTACCATCAGGCAAATGGGGTGCTAATATTCACTCCACCAAGTTGTTGTGAAGTCAAATAAGTGTAAAACCATTCGATAAAATTTTATTTGCTATACAACCTCATCGTAGTATAAGGAAATGATATACCTGCACTCAATGCATCTTTGAATATGCAGTGAAATTAAGTAAATTCTGATGTGACATTGTTTTGAACAATGATTACTTCCATGTCTCTTAAACTGGGCTTTCTAAACACATATCTTTAATTTTAAGACCAAGGGAGCTGTGCTTCCAAGTTATGATGTTATAGGCAAAGCAAGGCCTCTATTCATTAAAGCACCAGGATATTTTGACTTCTCTGAGGAATATATTAGCTTCAGGGACCACCATAAAATTGATTTGAGATAGGACTTGAATTTTTGGATACTTTTAATTAAAAGGAATAAGACATCAAATTGGCTGGAAAATACTGATATATTGGGGGTAATTTTAAATAAATTTTCAAGCTTTGGGTTCTCTGTTATTAAGTGTGGTTAAAGGCAAGGGTTTGGGTTTGTAACTTATTAGCTGAGTAACCTAAGGCAAATTACTTAACCTCTCTGAACCTAAATTTCCTCAATTGTAAAATAGGCACAATAACTACACCTAATTAAGGATGCTGTGAGAATTAAATAAGCTAACGCATTAAAGGCTCCAGGAACCTAGCAAATAACATCATTGCGTACATCTCTTACCCGTGTTTGGAAGAACTAAATGTCACCTGGGATCTTATGCATATTTTGGTTCTTCCTTTGACCAGGAGCTCTGTGCTGGGTCTGTGCCACCTTCCTCTGTGGGCTCCCATTGAAATTGCATCTGAACTCCATGAGAACCAGGGATATTCTAAACCACAATCTTGAAGAATGTGGTCTGGTTGATAGTGAAGATTATTTTCAGGGTTGTCTAAAGAGGGTTGTCTAAACTAACCCTCTGTATATGAATAAAGGTATAAAGATGAACAAGGGGGAAATGAGCTATTGAGTCTATTGAGTATTATTATGTATTGGGCACTGAGCGAAACAACATACAAACATTACCTGTGCTATTAGTTCCACTCTCCAGATGAGGAAACTGAAATTCAATGATGCTAAATAATTTGTCCAAAAACTATAGCCAGTATGTGAAGTCACCCATTTCACTCCAATGTCTGTGATTTTAAAAACATTTTTATGTGCCTCAGTTCATGTGGTGCTTGCTCAAGGCGAGGGCAATATATCTGCACCTGCTCCTGGAACCACTCAGGGTTCAGGCTCTGTGTCCAAAACACCCTACATGAACAATAAGGCCAATGAGGCTCAGGAGTATCTGCTGCTTCCGTGCCCACCAGACTGCGTGAAGGTGGGCCAGCTGATCACTGTGGCTTACCTGGCTGAGATTTCTACATAGGAGGTTTATCGGGCAGTGATCTCTGGAACAGCATCTGTGAGGAGGGATGAGGGGTGTAGGATAAAGGCCCCAGAAGATCCCCCAGGATCCTCTGATATCAGGGCGGTCTTCAGAATTATCCCACCTTGAGGCAAAGGGCGCCAGACTTTAAAATTCCCCATATTGACCAGCTACTAGGTGCAGGATGCTTGGGGGTGGGGATGGGGTATGGCCTTGATGACTCAAAGAGAGTGACTCAGCTGAGCAGGGAGGAGGATGTCCGGCGAGGAGGGTCTGGGGGGTACCCAACAGCAGCCACTACAATACTCCTTTGCTTCTTGCTCCCTCCTCCTCCCCGGGCATTCTCTCCCCTGCCAAGAGGTTAATGCTAGAGACTGGGAATCGTGGGGTAACCACATCTCCTGAGATGCCGCAAGCTGCATTCACTCCTTTTCTCACCTGTAAATGATGTGATGGGAAGGGAGGCAGGGAAGAAATGGGAAATGGTACCCAGACTCTGCCAGCTTGGGGGCAACAACACAAAAGCACACCTACTCCCAAAGCGCCACACATTGGGCGTTTTATCTGCATCTCTGGGGTTTTTGTTTTTAAAACATCTTTCCCTTATGTGAAAAAAGATTTTTTTTAATTTAAAAAGGAGCCAGAAAATAGTCTAAAAGCACATTACCAGGAAATTGTTTCTGCTGTGTTTAGGACTGTTCTTAATGTTTTATGAATAAGCTAAAAAAAAAAATGCTCAAGCATATTTCCTTGGGCACTCTAGTTAATTACTTATTCCGAGTGCTTCTACTCCATTCCTTGCAAAATGTGTTGTGCATTAATTCTGATTATGTACAAAAACCCACCTGCAAGGAAAAACTCTGAATCAGTAATGCTGCTAAAATGAGCAGGCCTCCTGGGGCTCCACTGAGAAAGAGGGTACTGGACAGAATTAGAATCTTGTAGCTAAGGCTATTCATAATGTCATTAACATAAAGGCAATTAAATGCGTTTTTAACCTACAACCCTTTATTGTTATTAATGAACATTAGAAAAACACAGGAGATAAAATTGGTAATTATCTCTGCACCAAGCTATGCAATAATGTGTTTAAATATGAAAACAAAACAAATGATTATTGTTAGTATTTTCCGTAGCAGAAACCCCAGGAGCAGCTCCGTCATATTTAATCACATGGGCCTACACCAAGAGGGTTAATTAAAAGAGGGCTCTGCCTTCTATGTGCCTGGTTATTCAGTTTAATATGGAATCAACAAATATAAATGTAAATTTGCAAAATATCCTGAGCAGCTGTTTCTGCCTGCGGGTGAACCACCTTTACTGAAACGCGGACTGATTCCTTCTCCTTCAGCAGCATGGTCTGTAGCTCCATAACCAAGTGTTTCCGTTTTGAAAGGATCGGAACGCTTTCAAAACCTATTCCAAGAACAACTATATAAATCCAGACGCATCGCCTATACAGTTCGGTGAAAATAATTAAAGTGTTTGAAAAAGGCATGCAGGTTTTTTTAAAAGTGACAAACGAGAAGGTCAGCACCGGGCTCTATTCACAGAGCATCCGGTTCACTCTGTCCCTTTCCTGCTGCACGCTGGAACAGGCTGTGGGGAAGCCTCGTAGATGGCATCTAATAATGGGTCGATTCCCTCTAATTAAACGTTAGTCTCACATTCCTTATAATGTGCTCCAAACCGGTTTTGTTTCCAAGACCTGTTTTTTAAGAAGACAGATACCTCTAATTGGCCTGTGCAGTGGATTTTGGGGCAAACAATACCGTCCAAGTGTGACCCTTGGAAACAGATTTTGAACAACTGCCACGTGGCAAAGCTAGCAATTGCTGTGCTCATCTTATTTTTCTCAAACAACCAATTCACTCCTGCATTTTTAAAAAAGGCGTTGTATAAAATGAAACAACTATAGCAACAGCTGCTGACATCTGTATATTCCTTTACAGTGCACAAAAACACTTTTGATAATTTTGGGTGATACTAAAACCAAAAGTATGACAGTCTGCATTAATTTGCATAGACCTACTCTGGCTTACACATTTGATTACTTACGTAGAGCTTCCCTGCCCACGTGCATGGAAGTACAGGAAATGCAGCCACGCACTGGGATCAGAATGTAGACATGGGAAATAAGGGGCAGAACGTTTCTTTTCTTAAGCGTCAATTATGCCACCCAAAGATGCTGGGGTTCAGATTTTAAAGCCAAGAATGAATCCCACAGGGGCAGCTACCTGACTATCTGACAGAGATGGAGGGGGGCAGCTACCTGACTATCTGACAGAGATGGAGGTTGGTTCAAGTTATCCTGGAACAGGAAGAGGTATAAGGATTCTCTCACAAGCTGCACACGGAAGGAAGCAGGCACCTGTGTGAGGCGGAGCAGCAGGCACTCCTGGACTTCCCTTCCCCCAGCACACACCCCGGCTTTGTAGGCTGTTCTCGCTGGCCCGGGAGAGCAGGGCCTACAAACCTTCCCCAGAAGCACACACAGCTGCCTGTCTCATACAGAGGCCCAACCCCAGTGTCAGGTAAGCAGTCCATAGTCCAACCTGCACCCGCAGGTAAGTATTCTCACAGAAACCTCTTTATCTCTAGTCTCTTTTGCTACTGCCCGAGCTGGGATCAAGTCACGGAACATGGCATATGGCACTTCTCTATGATCCAGGGAAGTCACGCCTGTGAGGCTCAGATAGCAGACAGAGGCCTTGGCGGGATGCGTCTCTATTACACTTTAGGCTCAGAGCAAGTGGTGACTTTCCCTCTAAGCCAGCCGTGGGCAAACTACGGCCCGCGGGCCGGATCCAGCCCTTTTGAAATGAATAAAACTAAAAAAAAAAAGACCGTACCCTTTTATGTAATGATGTTTACTTTGAATTTATATTAGTTCACACAAACACTCCATCCATGCTTTTGTTCCGGCCCTCCGGTCCAGTTTAAGAACCCACTGTGGCCCTTGAGTCAAAAAGTTTGCCCACCCCAGTCTAAAGCTGAGAAACGTTCCTTCTTGCACACAGGACAGTAGGGTTGGGGGTAGGGGGGGGAGGGGAGAAGCAGTCATTAAAAATCATTTGCATTTTCAAGTTCCATTATTCCTGAGCCCTCAGAACAGAACAGGCTGCCCGGCTGCTGCGTCTGCCATGTGGCAGACGAAAGCTCAAGGTCAACCTCTGGCTGTTAGCCAGACAATTGAGAACTACACACACTAAACTTCCCCCTTTCTTGTCACCCTCCCTGGCTATTAACCACCCCCAGGGCACCCTCAGGGGCCGCAAATTTTCTCCTGGCGCCTCCTCTGACTTGTGAAGATTCTAGAGGCCTGGAAGGTGAATGATGAGGAAGCACAGAGCCATATGCAGAGCCTTTGATGGCCTGACATCAGACAGCCCAGAGAGGAGGGACAGTGGCTGGGCGGCGGTTGCACGGTCGCCCCTTTGATTTGACTCCTTCTGGCTGCTGCCAGCGGGCCAGCCAGAGAGAAGGTGGCCAAACAGCAGAACAATGGTGCAGCCTTTCACAGCTGGAAAATCATTTTTTAAAGACCTCCAGGAGGCACCAGTTGGTCCTGGCAGCTGACATTTGATCTGGGGAGTGCGGAGCAGCTGATGCCAAAGAAAGAGTCTCCAAACCCACTGGCTGGCAGGCCAGCTGTGGAACCCCTTGTTTGTTCACCTTCCCATCCACACCCGGGGGGGGGGGGGCGCGGGTGGGAATTAATGAGGAGGGTGGGTAAGCCTGGGTGGGGTGAGAACTCCTTGCTAAATTTTCTGTGGAAAGAGAGAGACACCTGGGCCCCTCCAGCCCCCACTCATTTTTCACTTGGCTCTCAGAGGAATAGACGATAAATGCTATTTATAAGACAGATTCCTGCAGGAAAGAATGGTGTCAATTTCACATTTCAGCTACTCAGGGAAAGAGGAAAATTCTTTGCAAATGGTCCCGTTTGGACAATTTTGATGTGTGATTCATCTCTGCCCGGGAGAGTGACACACAATCACTTAAAAGTGACAGTCGCTCTTTAAAAATACTAATTGAATATAGTTTGGAGCCTGTGCCATTTGGTCTAAGTTTAAATGACTGTAATTAAGAGTGGTGAGTGTTTGGTTTAGAGAGTGACCATATGGTTTGTCACCCAAACTATGACCATTTTGAGAGTGAAAGGGGGGGGCTATTAATAATTAAGCCCCAAACTGGCATAAACAGGCACTGTTCTAGATAAATTGGGACTTCCGAGCCTTCTTATTGTTTCCCATCATCCTCACAATATGCTTCTCAGAGAAAAGAGTGCAAAAGCTGTGGAGGTCAAATCGTATTTATAAAACGTCAGGGTATTAGTCTGACCTCCTCATTCTTAAAAGGGAGGGGCATGGTAAGCCTGGAGCCACACATTGATCACCACAAAGCAAAGTGAGGACAAGCATAAAAATCACATTGCCATGTTTTGGAAAGAGCACTGGACTAGGAGTCAGGATGTATGTTTTAAGTCCTGGTTTTACTACTACTACTACTACTACTACTACTACTACTACTTCTACTACCCTTGCTGTTACTTGTTCTACTAAGAGCTACCATTTATTGAGCATTTGCTGTGTAGTAGGTATGATGTTAATTAAGAATCTGGGCAGAATCTGTATGGAGCCTAATAATAGTCTTCATGAGGCTGAGCAGGAGTTTACCAGTAAGCTAAGCAACTTACAGACACAATCTATGGAGCCATTATCATCCCCATTTTACAGAGAGGGAAATGGAGGCTCTGAAAAGTTAGCAGCTCTGATACCAAATTCATGCTCTTAAACCACACTGCCATAAAGAGTTTGCCAGGAGCTGATAGAGACACCTCCTCTTTCTACTCTCCACTGGCATTCTCTTCATTTCAGCTCTTAAATATTTACATATGAATAACATTTTATTTTGTAGTTTCACAGGCCCTCAAAACTGTAGAAGGCGTGGCCAATGACCATTAGTGCAAGATGATGGAGGACAAAATAGCTGAGGAAGGGGAGGAGTGATTCCATATAAACTGGAGTCATCAAAACAAGACTCTAAGGTCCAAAGAAACCACAGATTCAGAGGAGGTTCTGGCACATGCAGATCTCTGTTGAGTGGTTTGCCCAACTGATGCTCAAAACCCACTAAGGAAAGCCATTTCCTTTTACATCTGGGTGACTATTTTAAAATATTTTCTAATGATGAACCCAAATTCCAACTCCCTGTAATTGCCACTCTTTGGTCTTGGTTCGGTTCTTTAAGCCCCTAACCTAATGTGTTCTGCTTTACATACTTTCAAATAGAGAAGCTCCTCTATTTACCAAGTGTGGCTCTCCAAGTCTCCTCGGTGCATTGGTTTCCAAGTCCACAGTGACTAAGAAGGACTATGTTTTCTATCCCTGGAGGCATTTTCAATAGAAGAATAAGTTGATGCTTCAAAGCTTTCCAACCAGGCACACTCTTTCCTTTGATGCTATTATTTTTATTGGGCTTCCTTCTCCATTTATAATCCAGCCCTATCTGTTGAGGTACAGAATCTTCCTTTCCTGTTGATCTCTGTCAGGGTCCTGGAAACCCCTTCAAAGAAGGTTTTTTTTAAGTTCAGTTTTATTTAATCTGTACTCTGAGCCCTGCAATTTATTTTGATGCTGAAGAGAGATTCAAATGACCTTCAACCTAAGAACCCTCTACGGCCTGTGATAAGCTTTTATTGTCACTGTGTTCACCAAACGGAGGCTCCACGTTCTTGAATGAAATCTGAGGCTTCCACATCAGACCGGGGAGCCCACCTTCTTTCCCTTTTGAGAACTAGAGATGAGGGGTCAGGCCCGGAGAGCCCCATAAGGAGGCTGTTCCTATACTCAAGGTAAAAAGTGATGGAGACTTAACTGAGGTAGTGACAGTAGGAATGATATGACCACCTCAGGAAACAGTTCCAAAGTAGAATTGACAAGATGTACAGGCTGATTGGATGGAAAATGAGAAGTTAGAAACTGAGAATGACTCCATGTTTCTGGCCTTGGACACTGGTTGCACTAAAATGTTATTGACCAATAGGAAGAGAGAAGAACCAGATTCAGTTTGCTCCTTTTTGCCTTACTGATCTGTGATAAAATCATTTTCTAAATCATTACAAGAGTAGCTGTTGTAGTTACAATTAATTTATAAATTCAGCACTATTATAATCACTATTACTTCTTATTAACTTCATATTAATTCTGTTGGGGGGAATTCTAATTGCTCTATTGAAATTCTAATCAAACTGAGGAGAGAAGACATATACATCTATACAAAAAAAAAAAAACAATTTATAAAACAAGTCTATGAAGATGTTCCAAATAAATGCCAAGCGTGTTTCTGGCAGTGAGTTCTGTGAGCTCAGAAAAGAGCAAGAGCAGAAACACACACTAGAACTTAATGAGATGGAGGAGGACCTTAAAGGGTACATACAACTTGACATTGAAAAAGGGTATGGTGGATTTCATCTTAGAACAGCAGCTCTCATAATATGGTCTGGGGATGCCCAGGGATACTCCAGACCCGTGGTCGGCAAACTGCGGCTCGCGAGCTACATGCGGCTCTTTGGCCCCTTGAGTGTGGCTCTTCCTAAGCCTTAGGAGTACCCTAATTAAGTTAATAACAATGTACCTACCTATATAGTTTAAGTTTAAAAAATTTGGCTCTCAAAAGAAATTTCAATCGTTGTACTATTGATATTTGGCTCTGTTGACTAATGAGTTTGCCGACCACTGCTCCAGACCATTTCGGGGGGCTGGAGGGGGGGGTCTGTGAGGTCAAAAGTATTTTCACAATAATATGAAGACTTAATTTATCTTTTTCCTCTTATTCTCTTTTTCAAAGGTAATATGATAAGTGGTGACATCATTACTCTGACAACTAATGGATCGTGTCTTTGTTTATTATTGAGTTTTAAATTTTTCTGGTTTTTCCTGGCTGGGTGGCTCAGTTGGTTGGAACACCGTCCTGTATACCAAAAGTTTAAGGTTTGATTCCCAGTCAGGGCACATACCTAGGTTGCAGGTTCCATCTCTGGTTGGGCATATACAGGAAGCAACTGACCAATGTTTCTCTCTCACATTAATTCCCCTCCCCAAGTCAATAAAAAATAAAATTTGTTTTAATTTTTAACATGGTAAATATCAACCTATATATAACCCACACAAACAAAAGCTCTTTTGAGCATCAAAAATTTTTTAAAGTGTAAATGGGTCTCTAAACCAAAAAGTTTGAGAACCACTGCCTTGGATAGTCTACTAAAAGGCATGTTTGTGACTGATCTAAGCTACAACATGTTATCTCAGTAACCCACAATGCCTTGCTCTAGGTCTTTTCATACTGTTGGCTCAAAACCTGCTCTGTTGCTGGTAATTTGGCTTCACTGTAGATCTGAAATCATTGTTCTGTCTCTTATTTTTACTTTTTGTTGCTGATGGTAAATGACTCTTCTCAATGTTTCCTCAATATTATGTCTCCATAGTATGAGTCAGTATCTTAGGCTTCAAAAACTCATTCAGAAACACAGCCATACCCTTTAAAATTCTACATACATACTTATGTTATTGGTGGGGAGCTCTCCGTGTCCCCACCAGTTGCTGGGGGAAGAGGGGTTCTTGCCATGTCATGAGAAAAGGAATTTTCTGAGACTCGCATGGAGAACGAGTGGCATTTATTTGCATGAAATTACATCCCTGAGTTTCCAAGCTCCCATTTCCCTTTGTCTTGCCAAGGAATAAGTCCAGCTGTGTCTTTAGCAGGGCTAGGATTAAAGCCGTCGCCCAGAGTATCCATTCCATGTTGGAGCACAGTCAAACCCAGTTTTAGGCTAGCTCAGTGTGTGCTCCCAGATGCAGTCCATCAGTCCATTGCATGTGGGGTCTGCACGGTCATGGGCCATGTGTCCTCTAGGGCCACATGGCTATGAAGGGAACTCGGGTAAATGCAAGGAGCAAAATTAGAGGAACACGAGAAGAACCAGAGTGTGAGCTCCTTTCTCTGGGAGATTATGTATTCCCAAATTTTTGTGCACTTGCAGTGGCCCCCACCCCTGCTGGCCAATGATTTCTATTCCTAGTTAGACTGACAGGTACCTTTCTTATGTCACCCCAGCTTTACTGTGCATCATCCATCTCCCCTCTATCCCATCCCTTCCCCCAGTGATCTGCAGGGAATGGACCAATGGTTCCCTGGGGAGTGCAAAATTACAGTTTCCTGGTGAAGCTTCCCAAATGACCATGCTTATAATGTCTGGCCTCCCTTTTGCTCCCTTCCTGTTATTAATAACTAGCTAATTACATTTATACAGTATGTACTAGTATAAAGAGTCTAAATTAAATTAGGTCCTATTATCCTTCCAAACAAAACAAAAACCTTAGAACAATGCAACTTTCCTCAAAACAACCCACCTTATATCACCAACAAATGCTCACATAATTGACTAGAACTTTAGCTTCAACTTGCTTTAAGCACAAACATTATTAGTAGTATTACGGTTATATAATTGTACTACCAATATTGATTTGTGAGAATCTGAGGGCTGTAAATTTTCAGAGTCCTTATCTACCTGAAAGTATTATTCTATCCTTACTCTTGAATAATAATTTGGTTGGGCATAGCAAATAGTACATACCTGGTTGCATCCCTAGATAATGGGCAAAGTGATTTTGTTCCTGGTCACAAGCAGACAAACAGGTTTTGGCTTCCTGTGTCATGTGGCGACCCAGTCTCAGCTTCCTTCCACATGCAGCGGGTGTTGGGTCCCAGTTCCCAACCAGTATTAAGCCTCTAGCCCTGGGCCTTATCCACTCTTGGCTCCTTGTGGGCTGTGTAGCTTTTGTCCCTGATAAACACTGGGTGTTCCTTTCTAATTCACAAAGATTTTCCTTTTTTGTTTTAGATATGGCTCTATATTTTTATTTTAAATCTATATTTAATATTTTACTCATAATTCTTATGTGTTTGGAGAATAGTAATGTTTTTGCATGTGCTCAACACACCATTGTGACCTAGAGGTCTAAGCCCATACTCTCATCATGGAACTGTGGGACATATTTGCTGAGGTCCAGAAAACTAAATCTTTTTGACATATCAAAGCAGGCATACAACGCAAAGCACCAATTTAGATTTTGTTAAAGATCCTAAATTAAAGCTGAGCAATGCTGTACTTGGATTGGTCGCTACAAATTAAACAGAACTATTTCATTTCAAGTTTATGGTCATGTAGGTTAATTAAAATTTTCTCCTTAGAAATACAGCCCCAAAGACTCTATGTAATTTAAATAAATTCTACATTCATGCAGAGTGAGAATGGCAGTTTCAATATTTAATTCTTACTTTGTAAACTTTGAAGGCTAAAAACACACCCTCCCCAAGTTGTGAATACTGTTTATGTTGAAAACAACTCACTGAAGGAAACTTGGAGTTGCTAGGTAACTTGGTGCCTGTGGAAGACTTCTGATAAAATGTATTTAAATCAGATTTCCTGGAACAGATGGCAAACTGAAGTGGAAAATAAATTCAAGTGATCTGCTATTGGCTTTTGATGCTAAAATTAAAATCTCCTTGCAGCCAAAGTGCACAGAGATTTTT
Source organism: Myotis yumanensis (assembly GCF_028538775.1). Classification (NCBI taxonomy): domain Eukaryota; kingdom Metazoa; phylum Chordata; class Mammalia; order Chiroptera; family Vespertilionidae; genus Myotis; species Myotis yumanensis. The sequence goes on from NW_027223753.1 coordinate 69,378,865, forward strand.
TCACTGGTCAGGTTTAAGGGGGCCTTCCTGCAGAGAGCATCATGCCTCATTCCCTACAACACAAAGCCATCCGAGCTTTATGAGCTGAATTTCCTGGCAGACATTGGGAAAGATCCCTAAAGATAAGCATCCCTTGGAGAAGGATGTGTCCCTGAATGGGTCTGCTTTCCTTGACTCCTCGCTGGGTACAGTCTTTTCCTATAAAGTTAAAGGACCAGTTTGGGGTGGTCTTCTCATTAGTTCTTCTAGATCTTTTGTGGGGTTAATCCTCACCCGAGGATAATTTTTTGCATTGATGTTTAGAGAGTGGAAAGGAGGGAGGGGGGCAAGAGAGAGGGAGTGGGAGAGAGAGAGGGAGAGAGAGCACGATCACTTGGTTGCTTCCTGCGCATGCCCAGACCAGGGCCAGCAATAGAACCTGCAACCCAGGTGCATGCCCTTGACCAGAATCAAACCTGGGAGGGACTGTTCAGTTCTGACCACTGAGCAACACCTACCATGGCTAATTCTTCCAGATCTTAAAAAAAATCAAATGGTCAAAGTGTGGCTGAGCTGCTGGGTAGTAAATCAGCTAAGCTAGAACCCCCTCATCACCAATGGTCAGAAATCAGAAGAAACTGTGAATTTGTACAGGGAATGTACATACTATAATGTAGCTAGGAGCATCACCCAATAATTGAATTGCTACTCCTTGAGCTTACATGGGTAGAGAATGAGAAGAACTGCCACTTATTTCTCAGTATATTTTGCATGAGATCAGAGGTATTTAGGGGCAAGTGGTGGGGACAGTGAGGGTTACACATAATCCTTTATGAAGAATTATTCAGAAATCTTTTTCTGAAAGAGAAACTTCACAAGAGTTACTTCATTACTCAATTCTCTATAATCTTTTAGAGTTGGTGAATTTGCACAAAAAGAGATAATTTAAAAGCAATCTGGTAGCTAACCTACCAGTTCTGGAACCAAGTAACTAGGGATGCCCACATTCCTGGAAACAATGCGGCAGAGAAGTGTCATCACCTGGCGACATGCATGGAAAGCACAGATGAAATAAAAGGAGCTTTGGCTAAGGCAGCTCAGTTGGTTGGGTGTCGTTTGGGTGCACTGTTCAGTTTCCTGTCAGGGCACAGGGCACATGCCCATGTGCTGGGCTCAATCCCCAGTAGGGGGCGTACAAGAGACAGCTGATCAAGGTTTCTCACATTGATGATTTTCTCTCTCTCCCTCTCCCTTCCTCTCTCTCTCAAAATCAATTTTTAAAAATCTTTTTTAAAAAAAGAAATAAGAAAAGGAAAGTGACCCTCAAACCTCAGCATATGTGTCTCTTGTTACTCCAACAGGACAGTTGCCACCATGAGAATAAGTAAAGGGCCTTCCAGGAAGAGGAGACAGAGCAATGGGAGCATATGTTACAGAGCTGCAGTGAAGAGAAATAGCTTGTGCTGAGGGGCTACTGCCTGGCACGCACTGTGCTGGGCTCTTCACTTGTGTTATTTTGCTTAATTACCACAGCAAACCTATCCAAAAGATGTTGTTTTTCTCTATTTTATAGGTGATAAAACTGACGCCCTAAGAGGCTTAGTGACTTAAAAGGGGAAACACAGCCTATGAATGGCAGAGCTAGGGTCAGAAGCAGTTCTGCCTGATTTCAAAGCCAAGGCTCCTTCCTCAGGAGACTCCTGGTCCTTGGGAGTGAGTGGGGTGATAGGCACTCTCATACACTGCTAATGAGACTGTAAATTGGTTTAACTTTTTAAAGAGAAATTTAGCAATATCTGTCAAAATGGACCCACCATGAGATTCAGCAGAACTGTAAACTGCCTTCTGGGAATCTATTCTAGGGATGCACTTTCACTATATATATACTAGAGGCCCAGTGCATGAAATTCGTGCACAGGTAGAGTCCCTATGCCTGGCTGGAGATCAGGGCCGATTGGGACTTTCAGGCTGCCAGCCGGGGCCTTCCTTCATTCCATGCTGCCCCCTGGTGGTCAGTGCACATCATAGCGAGCAATTGAACTCCCAGTCTCCTGGTCAAACTCCCTAGGGGACACTTTACATATTAGCCTTTTATATATATAGATGTGTTTGTGTGTGTGTGTGTGTGTGTGTGTTCATGCCAGCATGTTTTGCAATAGAGAAAAATTGGAAACATCTTAAGTATTCATTAATAGGGGATTGGTTAGATCATTTTTGCTAAAACCACATAAAAAGTACTCAGCACTCATTAAAAAGAATGAGGTAAATCTTTATGGACACATGAAAAGATATTCTCAATTTTGTTCAGTTCAAAAAGTAAGTCGTATAAGAGCACATATTTGCATGTGTAGTGGGGGCACAGTCCTCTTTTAAAAAAGGAGGATGTCTGAAAGCACACACGTTTGTGTTGATCATGGTGAACTTGTAGGGAGTGGGATGAAGGTGGTTCTTGGTAGGAAAACTTGTACTTTTCCTTTTGTGTCATTCTAAACTATCTGATTTTTTTCTAATAAGCAAGTACTACTTTCATAATAAAAGAAAAAAATTAAAGAAGGCCTTTTTTGAACTTAGAAAATAATGGAAGGTTTTTATAACACAAAAGTGAAGTGGGTCAGGATCTGTTGGAGATAAAGGGAAGGCAGATAATGATTAAGGAGCTAATGATTGCCAAAGGTCATTTATGTCTTCACGCTAATTGCCAAGGCAGATTCACAAAGAACTTTAGATTTGGAGAAAGTGCACCTTAAAGGCAGAAGACCAAAAAGGAACCTCTTCATGATATTTTGGATAACTTGTCAAACTAACGTTTAATTCTTTGATAGTCTCTCAACCCTATTCAGTGCCTGGAATCTTCTACACATCTTTTTTTGTTCATACAAAATATGAGCCATATAAAGGAAGCCCAGTAGGCAGCTCAGGTAGGAAGAGAAGTCTTTTTCCCCAAAAAACTTGGCTGAAGCAAACCATTCTATTCCCAGAATGCATGAGGGGTCGTCACTGACAGCTGTAGCCCTTTCTGCATGGAAATATTCTTCCTGTGATGTGGAGGCAGATTGCATTTGCCTGGCTAATCCAGCCATACACTGGAGAAATGAGAAAAGGCCCAAGCTACCCATATGCGCTATAGATTCCAAAAGGAGATGAGCCTCTTTGCCACTGCTTATTCTGATAATGTCAACATGGCCATTATTGTTTCATTAGTTTTCTTTGCTCTAAAGCTAAAAGGAATTTCTACTGAGTGAATATCTCTGAGATGCCCTGGTATCTCAGAGCACTTTTGCAGAAAACATGACTGAATACTTTTTCTGAACTTTGTTGCATGGAAATATGATTTATCTGTTTTCTCCTAATTGCTAAATGCTTCCTGGTCTTATTATTTTGTTCTAGTTAAATTTCCTTTGACTATTAAACCCATTGTTTGCACTTTCTCTAATAAAAAAATAATAATGATAACAATAGTAACATATTTATTAGGACTTATTATGAGTAAGTCACTGTTTTAAATGACTTGCTCATAAATTAATTAAATCCTTATTATAAGTCTTTGAAGTCTACAAAATAGGTATTGTTATTATCTCCATTTGAAGAAACTGAAGATTGAGGAAGTTAAGGAACTTGCCCAAGCAATGGAGCTAGGATTCAAAGCTGATCTGTCTCACTCCAATGCATGTTTATTTAACCATGTGCTTTACTGCATCACAGCAAAGATGGCAGTCTAGCTTGTAGGAGACAGCAAAACAGAAAATCTACCTAAACCAAGAGAATCCCTGTACACTCACCAGTCTAGGTATCTCTTTCCTGTCCTTGACTTCCACTCTTCTTCAGAGTATTCTCCATTCAGCTTCTTTGGAGGAACCCTTTACCCAGAATCCTCAGCTTCTCCATCCACTATGCCTTAAGGCTCTAGCTCATTTCCTGCCAATTGGAGCCCACATTGATCTCTTCTTCTCTAACAACTTTTGCCTTTGTGGGCAGCACCACACAATTAGCACATCTTTTTAAATATTCTATTATCTAATGATATGAAATACATAATTTAACACGTTCTTACAATTAGGCTTACCTCACCAGGCTTTGAGGGTTTATTGGACACCTTTTCGGCTTTGCTTCGTATCCTCTTGGCCTACCTTTTATTCCAACTTTTCTGCAGCAACCAAAGAATAAATAGACAAACATTGTGTCTCAGTTTGACCATGAGTCTTTTATGCTCTCTAGCAGGAGCTTCTCTGATAATCTGGCTGGATATCTACACAAACCCGCTTAGCATTCACACGCACACAAACTTAGACACTCAGAGAGACTAATGCCCTTCGGGCTACCCTTGACTAATAAGAATGGCAACAGATGGGTAGAGTTGCTTCTCTTTTGCTCCTTTGGCAGACAATTCTGAGACACATTCTCAATGGCCCACAGTGATGATCAGTTGATAATGTCCATTTTTGTAGGCTTTCTCTATAAGGAAATTTGGGGAAGAGGCATATGGACTGACTTACAAGGAAAGGCATAAAGAGTGAGGATGATTGATTCTCATGTTAATTCGCATGAGCATCCTTCACAGTGAATCAACAGAGTGTCAACAATCAAGTAGAGAGGATGACTTGTCTTCTGGATGTCAGTGCCTCTCCCCATGGCCACTCCTTGTGCAATGAGTTCATGAATGGCCCGCCCAGGGTGTCAGGGATAAAGCCTAGGCATGGACACAACAGTATCAACTCCCTTTCACTGAAGCTGATATAGGTCCTGCCATGGCTGAATATTCACCCTGCCAGCAGTGCAGGCTAGCACAGGTAAGGCATCATCCTTCAGGAGACTAGCCAGTCAGTTGGTGACAAGTTTATTATATCAGACCCAACTCCATTATTGGAATTGACACCTATTTGGGGTATAGTTTTGCCTTCCTTTATCTCATTACTATGGCCAACACCACTATCTGAGTACTTATATAATATCTTCCTTACTGATACTGGATCCCACACAACATTGCCTCAGATTAAGGGACCCATAATAGTAAGGAATGGTGTGACAATGGGCACATGACCATGGGGTTGATTAGTCTTAGAATGTACTTCATCTCCCAGAGGTAGCTAGCCTAGTAGAATAATGGGATGGCCAGTTAAAGTTCCAGCTAAGGTGATAGCTTGGGCATAACACCCAATGGGCCTGGACTGCATCCTCCAGCATGCAGTATGTACACAGAACCAACAGTGCTGATTCTCTTATAGCTAGAATACATGGGTCCAGGAATCAATGGGTAGAAGTAGGATTGGTTGCTTTCACCATTATTCTCAGCAACCCACTTGTGAAATTTTTATTAAGGGCAATTTACCCTGATTACCAGTATTCTGAAGAACTCGGGTTGCTACTACATAGTGGAAGTAATAGGGAAGAAAGTATGTCTAGGACATAGAGATTCAATGGGCATTTCTTGGTGATAACTCTATGCCCAATTATAACTGTAAATGGGAACTGCAGCAACCTCAGTCCAAAGAGGCTAAAGCAACTCAGACCCCTTGGGGATGCAGTTCTGGATCACTACTCCCTGAAAGCAACCTAGACCAGCTGAGGTGTTGGAAAAGAGCGAGGGAAGTCTTGAGTGTGTGGTGGAAGATGAAGATGATAAATATCCATTATGACCTTGGGACCATTTGTAGAGATGGGGACTGGAGCTCATTGCATTAACCATCCTATACTAGGAATTAAGTCTTGAAGGCCCTATGAAGGAAAACAAAGCAGAGTAAGGGGATAAGGAATAGCAGCATGGGTAACTATTTAAAAAGAGAGACCAGGGAAGCTTTCTCTGATTATGTGACATTTGAGCAGAAAACTAAATGAAGTAGAAGAGCAAGCCTGATGAGTATATGGGGAAGAACATTCCAGAGAGAGAAAGTAGCAAGTCCAAAGGTTCCAAAGCAAGAGTGTGCTTGGTGTATTTAAGGAGGCTAGTATGGCTGGAGGGGAGTGAGCAAAGGAGAGTGGTTAGAGGTGTGATCAGAAAGGGTAACTAGATCCTAGACCAGTGATGGCGATCCTATGACACGCGTGTCAGAGGTGACACGCGAACTCATTTTTTTGGTTGATTTTTCTTTGTTAAATGGCATTTAAATATATAAAATAAATATCAAAAATATAAGTCTTTGTTTTATTATGGTTTCAAATATCAAAAAATTTCTATATGTGACACGGCACCAGAGTTAAGTTAGGGTTTTTCAAAATGCTGACACGCCGAGCTCAAAAGGTTCGCCATCACTGTCCTAAACCATGAAGGTCTTTGGGGACTTTGGATTTCATTCTGTGTGAGAAAGGGAGCCATCAGCAGCTTTTGAGAAGATGACATGATGCATCTTAGATTATGCAGAGCTTCTGGGTGCTCTGTGAATTGGCTGCAGGGGGGTCAAGAATGGGTACAGGGAAACCATTTAAGAGACGACCACAATAGAGTATCTAGATCTCATTTCAGATGGGTTTTCTGGGTGCATAGAGCAAAGGCATGGGATTGCTGAGCATTAGGTCTTAGATTAAGAGTGGTATTACTATTCTTCAGGGCTGACTTTAAGCTATTTCTGAGCAAAAACCCAACTCTTTTACTTCATACAAATCTTTTATAATGCATAAGGTAGCCCAATGGCTTTGGAGGTGAAGGCTTGGAAAATGCCTATGATTTGGTGATTAAAATATCGCCGAGGCCGGTTTGGCTCAGTGGATGGAGCGTCGGCCTGCGGACTGGGGGGTCCCGGGTTCGATTCCGGTCAAGGGCGTGTGCCTGGGTTGCGGGCACGTCCCCAGTGGGGGATGTGCGGGGGGCAGCTGATCGATGTTTCTCTCTCATCGATGTTTCTGGCTCTCTGTCTCTCTCCCTTCCTCTCTGTAGAAAATCAATAAAATATATATAAAAAATATATATCTATTTAGCCTTTGCTAAGAATTCAAATGAGTAATGTCTCTGCATTGAAAAACATAAATGATATGTAGTTCTCAAAATCAGGCCTATCACTGTAATATAGATACCCTGATGCCAGTAGGTATGCCCCTTGCTACTTGTATATCTTCTCTTTTAATTCCCATAACCACCCTGTAAGATGGGGGTACTATGTGCAAGTTTATAGATGAAGAAACAGATTTGGGGGAGTTGTGGGGTTAAGTCGCCAAAGGTCATTACTGAATAAGGGAAAGAGCTCTGGATCAAGGGGTGATTCCAGAGCCCACACTCAACAAGGACAACTCTGAACTACTCTCCACAGAGAATTCTGAGGCATGCCCTCATTCTTTAGTGGCCAAATCTTATTTTTTATGATCTTTCAGATTCTTTTGGTTATGAAAATTAACTAGCATTAATAGGAAGAGTTGATTTTTTAAAGTTTCATTTGCTTGGAAGAACACAATTGAGGCAGTTAGTCCATTTGTTTATTAAGATCCCCTAAGTTAGAATGTTCTTTTTGCTGCTGCAAAAATCATTTGATCCAATGACAAGAGTGGGTGGGCATTTCATTCTGAGCTCCTTTTATGATGTCTCTTGCAGTTATCCTGCTTTGTGACTTTCTTTTTCCCAGAAAGCCATTGTACTCCCCATTCCTACTTAAAAAAAAAATCATTAGTATCATTGCATCCCAGAATAAGGAAAAAAGGAGATGTGTGATCTGCCCATGAGTTTGAGTAGTTGGCCCACATGAGCTCAGCCTTTTTTCATGTGCTGGCTGGGCGCCTGTCTGCATGCTGGGGAGGAGAAGCTCATTACTGCTCATAGCAACCAGGAAACAGGGCTGGGCAAAGGGGAGAGGGAGACCAAAGGCCCAGAGTGCTCCCACCAAATTGGATCCTGGAGAGTCAGATACTGAGGCCTCTACTAGAGTTGCTCTGCAGCCACTTGCTGTTTACAATGAAACTGCAGGAATAAAAGAGGTCATTCTGGTGGACTGGAGAATCGCCCGGTATTTGCCCATGGACGGAAGAGTCATGGTGTTGGCTTCATACTGCATGTATGCAAAAGTCACAGACCCTCCTTTGCTCAGCCTGTTAATACCCAGTTTTGATGTTTTGTTGAATCTGGAGCTCTCCTAGAAGCATAATGAAGTGCCTGCAACTCAGAAAATCTTTCAAAGCTTTGACACTGCACTTCCCTTTCACTCCTCCTTTCCGCTTCTATCTTCTTGGCCGCCTCCACTGTTTGTGTTCATGAACTTCTGCCACTGGACTTGGTGTGCCCTGCCTAAATGGCATTTCAACATGGAGTCCCCAGGTGCCTAGCATCCTTGCCTAGATTAACGTGTCAGTGGCATATGGCACAAATGGCCTGTCGTTCGGCCTCAAAATCAGTTTAAAATATCTGCCAGGCTGCTGGCTCCTTTGGCATAATGCCCCATGGCCCCAGTGCTTGAGGAAGGAGAGCAACACTGAAAATTATTTAGAGTGAATTTTCTTATATAAGAGCCAGAATTTAACTGTCTGCTTTTCCCTTTTCCTCTCTCATTTCCTCCTGGTATCTGAGCTAGAGATATAAGCATACATTCTCCTCTCTCTCTCTTTTAGTTTTTGTGTTTTTATTTTAATGGTCTTTATTTATTTATTTTAAATTCTTTTGTTAAGTCTCACCTGAGGATATTCTTACACTGATTTTTAGAGAGAGTAGAGGAGGAGAGACAGGGACAGAGAAAGAAATATCGACGTGAGAGAAACACATCAGTTGGTAGCCTCCCACACAGGGATCAAGACTGCAACTGAGGTGCATGCCCTTGACCAAAATCAAACTGGGGACCCTTCAGTCCATGGGCCAACGCTCTATCCACTGAGCCAAACAGGCTAGGGCCGTGGTCGGCAAACTACGGCTCAAGAGCCACATGCGGCTCTTTGGCCCCTTGAGTGTGGCTCTTCCTAAGCCTTAGGAGTACCTTAATTAAGTTAATAACAATGTACCTACCTATATAGTTTAAGTTTAAAAAAATTTGGCTCTCAAAAGAAATTTCAACCATTGTACTGTTGATATTTGGCTCTGTTGACTAATGGGTTTGCCGACCACTGGCCTAGGGCAATAAACATGCATTCTGAAGTTGAGTGCTGTTTGAGAATAATTTTCATTGTGTAGGTTCCCTTTTTAGCCACACATCCTGCTCTTTTTCCATAACAAGAAGTACCCAGCTTGTGCTTTTCAAACATTGTTGTATTTGATCCTCTTAAAAGACCCAGTGTAGGTCTCAGCTACTTTTTTTGCAGATAAGAAAAAACAAGGCAGGGATTTTTTAAATGTTGCCAAAGCATACTAGAGAGAAGTGGCAGAATAACAATTCAAACCCAGGTCTATCTGACCCCACCGTCCAAATTCTTTTCACTCTGTTATATCCAGGCAGAGCCCATTGCCTGAACTGTGTCCACATCCACACAGCTCTGGGGAGGGGGAGAGTTTTTATTGCAGTTCAATGGGCAGAGCTCACTGTGGTCAGACATTGTCAGCGAGAACTCCTGGACTTTTCTTGTACAAATTCCTCATCACGCTCTTCTCTCGGTGTGTTTAATGGTGGGTCATTGTTACTGTTTGGTGGCCTGATGGGTTTCTCCCTCTAAATCCAAGGGATGAAGCAGGTCCTGCTGTCCTTGGGATTATCCCCTCTTGATGAGCGATGACCTCGGGACTGGAGACCGTTGACCTGCAAGCAGAGAGGGGGATGTCAAAGGTTCCTCCAGCTCAATTTGGATTGATGAACCAGAATAATTCCGGCAGCAGGGCTCATGAAATCGGCCTCACCAGCAATCTTTCTCAATGTTTGTGTGAGGTGCAATATTTTGACAATGTTTTACTTATACTATCTCTTTTCCACCGTAGGTGCTTATCACCCGGATTAGTCACTAGATTAGTTGTTGCCAGAACATCACACAGTTATCATTGATCAGACGGTGTTCTCTGGCTACTCTTTCCTGCATTTACGCTCTAATTTGCAAGAATCTTTCACTTAAGATGCCTCCTAGTTCTTTACTGTCACCAAAACTCTGAAACTGCTCCAAGGCCCTGCTCAATTCTTCTCCTCCAAGAAACCTCCTCCAAATCCATCTCCCTCACTGATGGCTTCTTCATTACAAATTCCTTACACTGATAATAACAGCATTTCTTTAAAACATTATCTAATTGTTTACTTGAATAAGTAATATCATATAGCTCAACATTTAAATGTATACAGCATGTACAAATAATCAAAGCAAAAAATGAGGGTTTTTTTTGTTCCAGCTCCCCCTTCCAGAGATATCTTAATATACATACGTGCTTTTAAAAATCCATCAACAATACATAAGAATGATTGTTAACATATATTAGCAGTTACATAAGAGATACTATGTTAAGCACTTTATAGAATTATGTCATTGAGTCCTCTCAATACCTTTATGAGATGGGTACTTACACATGTTTCACAAATGAGGAAATGAAGGCTCAGGAAAGTTAAGTAACTTGTCCATGACCACACAGTTATAATGTGGTAGAATTGGAATTTGACCTCAGGATGTTTGACAAGATTAAAGGGTATTTAGAAATGAAGCCATGTGTTATAGCTGAAAAAACTTGCACTCGGGAATAACATTCTGGCTATGAAACTTACTAGCTATGTGACCCTAGGTAAGTTTCCTAAACAAACCGAGTCTCCATTTCTTTATGGGGAAATGCTAACCTCGAAGAGAGCTGGGAGTGTTGTGGGGATTAGGGGAAATAAAGAACGTAAGGCACCTGGCACTTAGAGGCATTCAGAAATGAGAGCTACTTTATCAAGAGCCATGTCTTTCCAATCTGCATTTTTCAGCTTCAGCGGCCCCATGCAGAGCAGGAGGACACACCCAGGTGGTGTCTGGAGTAGCACAGATCTAGCCTGTGGGTGGCAGGAAAATCCCACACAGAGGTCCCTGAGAGTAAACACAAGGCAATAGGCTCTTGCACCTAATGCCCATGGGACTAGCTCAAAGGGACGAGTTGTTCATGTGTCGGCTGTTCAAAGAAATGTATGGAATAGTACAAAGACTGGCCTAAAGGTTGTGCACATTATAAACCTTCTCTGAGCTCAACAAGCAGAAATGTGGTGTGGAGGAAAAGAAAGACTGGGGAAATGCCCTTAGGGACTTTGCCTGGACCATTCTTCCTCCAGATACCCTCATGGTAAGTAACCCCTTCACCTCCTTCCAGTCACCTCCTCAGGGGATCCTTTTAACTGGCAACCAGCCCCTACTCTTACTTTATGTTAATTTTTTTTGTAACACTTTTCACCATCTATTATATGATGTTATCATCCTGCTGACTGCATTTGTTCCCATTGTCTGACTCGTCCAGAAGGTAAGCTCCCTGAAGGCAGGGTCTTTGTTTTGTTCACTGATGTATCCTAAGCACTTACAACAGTGCCTGGTACATGGTAAGTACTCAGGAAGTATTTGTTGGAGGAATATATTTTTCAGATAAGGAAACAGAGGCTAAGTGACAGCCCAGGTAAGTTTGCTGGCTGACAGCAGAATCAAGACTAGAATTCAGTTTTTCTGCCCAAACCCCCCAAACCAGTTGTCTTTCTATTAAGTTATTTTTCAGGATAGAGGAGCATATGTCTGGGATTAAGGAATGAGTTGGCTGTTGAGGAATCCAGACAAAACTGGGAATGCATGCATATAGACAAAATAACTGAACCATAAAAGTGACAGCAGGAAAAAAAAATAGATGTGGGTGGTTGTGTTGATTTCCCCCCAAAATTTTAAGTACCCGAGACTCTGCTGTCAGTTTATCTAGTGAAATAAGATTCATGATCAAGGCGTGGAGACAGAAATTTCAGACCTCATTATACACAAGCTGAAGATTATTCTTTGCTGTCACTGCTGCATTTGACATGCCAGTGGAAACAAAAGGAAATCTGTCTCAAGCCCCGTTTAGCTTTGACAGATATGGACATGCATGAGTTCGGGGTGCTAGATTTTGGTTGGATATTAAATATGGGGCGGGGCTACAGTGCTTTGGACAGGTTCAAGCCTTGGAATGAGGAGAGGGCACAGTCCTCTCATTGCCACGTGCAAGTCCCAGCTTGGAAGGCAGAGCCTACCCAGCACAATTATAGCCAACAGCTATAGCTGTAAGCTTGAGCCTGTGGTCCGAACACGTGGCCCACATGCCTGAGTGATAGAGTTCAGGTGCATGTAGTTGAGTAGGATCGAAACCCACAAGAATGTTGTAAACATCTTGATCACACCCTTACTTTGTCTCGTGGCATCAGCTATAAAATAGACACGGCTTGTGGGCGCTGGCGCTGTCCATCAGAGGGGCAGCGTCCCACCGAGACCCGGCTTTCATTCTCTTGTCTGTCTTTTCTAAGCCTTTCACCGCCCCCTCTCAGGGTCACTGAACCAGGCTGAGCTGGCATGAGTATGCCATGGCCGTGCCGGCTCCCCACAGTTAAATGTGAGCATGTCCAGAGATGCAGCTGAGGAAGCTACCACCGAGTCAGAGTTTAGGGCTGAAGCCCCAGTGATGCGCCCAGTTTAGTCCAGGACACCCTACTCCCTTCTCTTCTTGATAACAAAGGAGGCCCTCTGCCTTTCCCCAGGCTCATCTTCCACCTGAGCTTGAGGTCACATCCCATCGCTTATTCCCCCTTTTTGAATCTTAAATCTAACTTCAATGTACAGATATGCTCAATTCTCCTCCAGGCCAAAGCAAGGTAATGAAAACCTTCCAATAATCTCTTGAATCAGTTAACTATTGATGTGTAGCAAAGCACCCAAACATGGTGGTTTAAAGCAATAAGAATTTTTATTACTCACAAGTTGTTGAGTTGTGGGCAATCCTATTGCTCTGGGCCAGGCTCCACTGACTTTAGCTGGGCCTGAAATACTGACTGCCCCGCTGGCGGGTCAGGTGATCAAGGACGACCTCACTCAGTGCCTGACGATGAGCAGGTTATCCGTTGTGGTGAAATGGGCGACTGGGCCACTGATCAGTTTTTCGGCAAGTCAGCTCAGCCTTATTCTCATGGCGGCTGGGCGGGGTTTTAAGAAAGAGACAGCAGAAGTATCTCTCTCTCTTTCTCTCTCTCTCTCTCTCTCTCTCTCTCTCTCTCTTCTCTCTCTCTGTCTTTTGGAAAGCAAGTCTCAAGGCCAGCCCAGGAACAAGGAAATAGACTTTACTTCATGATGGGAGGAGCTGCAAAGTCACATCTTGAAGGGAGGGATGAATAATTAGGGTTGGTTTTGCATTCAGTCTCCTAACTCTCTTCGTTGTTAAGCGTTGCCCAGATGTCTCTTTTCATTCACATCCAAATTTCTAGAGAAAGTAGCTGTCTCTTGCTTTGCCAACTTCCTTACCAGCCACTCCTTACTCAGGGTGACCTCACCTTATTACCACTATCTCCATTTTGATGAACCTGCTTTAAAGACAACATTGTCTCAAATATGAAACACTATGAACTACTTTCAGCTTTCATCTTGCTTAACCTCACTGCACAGTTTGACCTAAGTGGCCACTCCCACTTGCTCAAAGCTCTCTTCTCTTAACTTTCTGATTCCCTCTCTCCTGGCTCTCCTGCTACGCCTCTGACCATTCTTTCCCAGATTCCTGGACTGGCTCATGTCCAGGCAGCAGGCCTAGAACTCAGCATTGCATAGGTCCAGACGGGTGTTGTACAAAGAAAGCAGCATTTGGTGCTAGATGGTCCTCGGCTCTAAATCCCATTCAATAGCTGGGTGATATTGAGCAAGTTGCTCAACTTTTCTGAGCCTCAGTTTCCTCAACTGTATTATGGGGCTACTAGTCTTACAGTCCTGGGCTATTATCATGCTTTCAGAGGGTAATCTTGTAAAGCAGCCACCAAAGTTAGTTTCCAACTGAGGACATATGTCACTTCTCACTACGAGACCCTTTTTCTCCTAATATAAAAAGAATTATAAAAAACATTAAAAAATGAGAAGCCCGGGTGGCATGGATCAGTGGTTGAGCATCAGCCTATGAGCCAGGAGGCCACGGTTTGATTCCCGGTCAGGGCACATGCCTAGGTTGTGGGCTTGGTCCCCAGTATGGGGCATGCAGGAGGCAGCCAATCAATGATTCTTTCTCATCACTGATGTATCTCTCTCTCTCTCCATCTCCCTTCCTCTCTGAAATCAATAAAATATATATATTTTAAAAAGAACATAACAAGTCCACATTATACGCCAGTCCTAATTCATCCTAAAGAGAGTGCAGGAAGCCCAGCTCCTGACCTGCACATGGGGCAACGTGTGCTAGAATATATAACTGAAGAGAAACACACCTGGGAGAAATACAGGCCAATGTAATAAAACAACAAATGAAACATTTGCATATGCTTATTCTTTTCACTGACCAGGGAAATGCAGGCAGTTGACGTTTGGAAAGGACTCTGAGGCAATAGAATGGAGTCTAGCACTCCCACACATGAATATCATGAGGCCCCACAGCCTCCAGAGCCATTGTGGTCATGCTAAGAAGACCATGCCCAGACTGCCTCATTAAAACTGTCTTAACCATAGCTCTACTACCCACGGAAATCTGTTTTCTTCTCTCTTCCTGTGATATCATCCCAGTTGCCTTGAATAGAGGCTCTCAAATAAACAACTTTGAAGTATAATTAATAATGTTCCCTCTTAGTTTCCTACTTGGTTGTACACCTTAATGATATTTCCCCATGCTGAGCATGCACTGGAGGGGAAGGCTCACCCCTCACCCCCGGCTCTGTTTGTTTATTCCACTTTCTACTTCCTCAGAGAAGCCAGCAGAAACTTTCTGGAAAGTAGAATTAGTTTCAAAGCCATCAAGCCTCTCTCCAGCACTTTGACCTCCCTAATGTCCTTTTAATGTGGATTGTTTTAGTGCTGGGGCCTCAGTCCAAGAAACCAGAAGAGAAATATTTCTTTCTGAAAAGAATTGGAGTCAATTGACCTAGAAATCTTAGTCATAGAAGGACTGAGAGACGGTGACATGGGGACTACACAGCCAGGCAGTGAGTTAGCGACTCAAAAGGCTTTCTTCTCTCTAACTGGCCTATCCGTTGCCACAGGCTTTCTGCATTTCAACATCTTGTTTTCCTTAGTAAAATAACAGTTTTTCATTTGGAATTCCCATCTCCCCATTATTGGGGACAGAGCCATCAGAGCCCCCTTTACCACCGTGGCCCTATTTCTGTATCAATTCTTGTGCATTATTCTGACTCCAAGCCACCCAAACAGTCAGAATCTTCACATTCTGTCTCCAGAGTACTCATGGAAACACGTTTAGCTGCCCTACTTCCTCTCTGCTCTCGGCCTTTGATATGGGCCTCTCCTCTAGTGGGCTTTGTGTAAGGTGAAGACTTTCTGGAGGTATTCTTTGCATTAAGAAAGAAAGAAAGATAGGAAGGAAGGAAGGAAGGAAGGAAGGAAGGAAGGAAGGAAGGAAGGAAGGAAGGAAGGAAGAAAGGAAGGAAGGGAGGGAGGAAGGGAGGGAAGGGAGAGAGGGAGGGAGGGAGGAAAAGTATTATCAGTGAGCATCAATTGTAATGAGGTATTTTTAGTGAGACTTGATAATGTTGAAACCAGGGAACTGTGGCCTCTGAGCTGAGATCCTGGCAGTTGCATTTTATTAACCAGAGTCAGGGTGCAAAGCTGATTTTCAGTCTTGATTGACAGAACCCTTTCAGAATAAACCCTGGAAAACTATTAAGAGGACAGAATCCTATCGAGTCATTCTGCCTATAATAGTTTTAATGCAGAAATGCATTTGATCAGCAGCATGCTGAGCTCAGATCATTTCCAGAGTGAATAGCAATGTGGTTCCAGTGTCATTTACCACGACCAATTATGTTACATCCTGACATTTAAAACAACTGGATTAAGAAAAAGGCACTCTTAATACCAGAATTTTCAGTGGATCCCATTTCACCTCTCTTTTATTACAAGAATAAGCTGAAGAAGAGGGAGGAAAGAAAGAAAAAACACTTTTAAGGTCAAGAGGTTGAGAAAAATCATAAAGAACATAACACAATTGCAATTCAGTGACCCACCCTTTCTTTAGTTATCTTTTCTATTGCTGCAAATCTTTCTTATATGGAAGAATCGAAGTCTTTTTTTAAACACCAGATTCATTTCCCAAAATCAGAATATACATCTCAGCCCTCCTCACCATTCTGAACCTCCACAAAAGGCACTGGTTCTAATAAGAAAAAGTCCCTATGACCTAAAACATCAGCCATAAAGCCCCTGAGGGTTCTACTCCAGTGGCAATATTGCCTGATCTATGGACCAACAGAAGGATGTCATCTAGATAATTCGCATATTAAACAGATTAAGCAACCATTGCTATCTTCTGAATTAACCAGCCACAAATTTCAATGGGATGGTACCCTTGAAATATCTGTCCAGCAAATCAAATATCAAATACTTTTCTGTTTTTCTAAATAGCTTTATTCAGTTATCTACACTAATAAAAGAGAAACATGGTAATTGGCGTACGACCGCTACCCTTCCCATTGGCTAATCAGCGTATCCTATGCAAATTAACTGTCAGCCAAGATGGCGGCCGGCAGCCAGGCACTGAAGCGAACAGGGAGGCTTGCTTGCTCCAGTGACTGGCAGACTCCAACGTCCCCCGCCTCACTTGCCGGCCTCTCAGCTGCAACTCTAAGCAACTATGTTGCAAATATAGAAGCTAAACAAAACCCCAGAAACCTGCGTTAGTCAGCCAGGCTTCAGCCAGCCGGACCGCAACATTGTATCAAATACAGAAGGAAAAACAAAGGCCAGAAACTGGCTTTTAGCAGCCGAGGCCTAAGAGCTAAAGCTGGCCCAGAATAAAAAAGAAAAAAAGAAAAAAAGGAGCGGTTGGGAGCTTCAGTCAACCCACCAGCCTGAAAACAGCCCTCAGCCCCTCAGCCAGCCTGGCCAGGCACCCCAGTGGGGACCCCCACCCTGATCCAGGACACCCTTCAGGGCAAACCAGCCGGCCCCCACCCATGCACCAGGCCTCTATCCTATATAGTAAAAGGGTAATATGCCTCCCGGCACTGGGATCAGCAGAGCAGCGAGGCCTCCCGGCACCGGTATCAGCATGACCAGGGGCAGCACCCAAACCCCCAGATCGTCCTGCAGCTCTGTGTGTGACAGGGGAAGGCGCCCCAACCCCCTGATCAGCCCTGCTCTGTTCGTGACAGGGGAAGGCACCCTAACCCCCTGATTAGCCCTGCTCTGTGCCTGATAAGGGGGAGCTCCCCAATCCCCTGATCACCCGGCGGCTCTGTGTGTGACAGGGTAGAGCCATAACCTCTTCATCGGCCCTGCCCTGAGTATGACAGTGGTGGCGCCCAACCCCCTGATCGGCCCTGCTCTGTGGGTGTTAGAGGGTGGCACCCCAACCCCCCTCCACGGGCCTTGCTCTGTGTGTAACAGGGTAGAGCCATAACCTCCCCATTGGCCCTGCCCTGAGTGTGACAAGGTGCAGCTCCCCAACCCCCTGATCTGCCCTGCTCTGTGTGTGACAGGGGGTGGTGCCCCAACTCCCCTATTGGCCCTACTCTGTGCATGACAGGGGCGAGCTCCTCAACCCCCTGATCGGCCCTGCTCTGTGCGTGACAGGGGGGAGCTCCCCAACCCCCTGATTGACCCTGCTCTGTGTGTGACAGGGTACGGAGCCCCAACCCCCCTGATGGGCCCTGCTCCATGAGTGACAGGGGGCAGCGCCCCAACCCCCTGATCAGCCCTGCTCTGTGCATGACAGGGGGTGGCGCTGCAACCTCCCCATCGACCCTGCCTTGAGTGTGACAGGGAGCGGTGCCCCAACCCCCCAATCAGCCCTACCCTGAGCGTGACTGAGGGTGGCATCACAACCTCCCGATCCGCCCTGCTTTGTGCATGACAGGGGGCGGCACCCCAACTCCCAAATCGGCCCTGCTCTGAGCCCAACCAGGGGCTGCACCTAGGGATTGGGCCTGCCCTCTGCCACCCGGGAGCAGGCCTAAGCCAGCAGGTCGTTATCTCCCGAGGGGTCTCAGACTGCACAGAGGGCACAGGCCGGGCTGGGGGCCCCCCCCGCCCCACCCCGAGTGCACAAATTTTTGTGCACCGGGCCTCTAGTCTATATAATCAAAGGGTAATATGCAAATTGACCCTAACAGCAGAACCACTGGGAATGACTGGTCACTATGACACACACTGACCACCAGGGGGCAGATGCTCAATGCAGGAGCTGCCCCCTGGTGGTCAGTGTGCTCCCACAGGGGGAGCTCTGCTCAGACAGAAGCCAGGCTAATGGCTGCCAGCACAGTGGTGGTGGTGGGAGCCTCTCTTGCCTCCTCAGCAGCACTAAGGATGTTGGACTACAGCTTAGGTCTGCTCCCTGCTGGCAAGTGGACATCCCCCAAGGGCTGCCGCGCTGCCAGCGGGATGTCTGACTGCAAGCTTGGGCCCGATCCTCCAGGGAGAAGGCCTAAGACAGCAGGTGGACATCCTCTGAGGGGTCCCAAACTGCAAGAGGGCATAGGCCGGGCTGAGGGACCCCAACGAGTGCACAAATTTTTGTGCACTGGGCCTCTAGTCTACACTGATAAAAGAGAAACATGGTAATTAGCGTACGACCGCTACCCTTTTCATTGGCTAATCAGTGAGTATATGCAAACTAACTGTCAGCCAAGATGGCAGCTAATTTGCATATGTTGGCTCCAAGCCACAGACTGAGGCTTTAGGCCTGGGTAAGGGAGGAGCCAGCCAGCAATCGTTGAGCCAGCGATGGTTGATGGCGGCGATGGCGGGGGGAACTGGGGTGGAGCCAGCCAGTGATCATAGATGGCAGCGGTGGCGGAGGGGAGCTGGGGGTGCCCTGGCCCAGGCCTAATGCCTTGGTCAGAGGCTTTAGGCTTAGGTCGGGGAGGAGCCAGCCAGCGATTGTTGATGGCAGCGGAGGTGGGGAACCAGGCCAGAGCCAGCCAGCGATCAGCTGAGGAGGGAGCTGGGGGTCCCCAGTCCAGGCCTAATGCCTTGGCCAGAGGCTTTAGGCTTGGGCTGGGGAGGAGCCAGCCAGCGATCTTCTGCGGCGGCAGCGGTGGGAGCAGAGGCGAGCTCGGGGTGCCCCGGCCCAGGCCTAAAACCTCAGCCTGAGGCTTTAGGCCTGGGTCAGGGAGGAGCCAGCCAGCGATCCTTGATGGCCATGGTGGCTTGGAACTGAGGGTGCCCTGGCCCAGGGCTAATGACTCGCCAGAGGTGTTAGGCTTGGGCAGGGGCCAAACTGGCAATTGGTGTGAACTACAGAGGAAACACCTTTTCTGACTGTTGATTGGTTAAGCTCCCTTTATGCCACTGGTAATATTCTTAGTAACTTGGGTAATAAGAGTCCAAAAAGTGATCTAGGGTTTTTTTTACCACACTCCTGGAGAAAAAACTGAAGGTCTGCTGCTGGAGGGTTAAGAAATGTCATATCCTGTCCTAGCCGGTTTGGCTCAGTGGATAATGCCTCGGCCTGCCCAACGCAGATTCTGGGTTCAATTCTGACCAAGGGCATGTACCTAGGTTGCAGGTTCCTCCCTGGCTCCGGCCCAGGTCAGGGCTCATGCAGGAGGCAACCAATCAAAGTGTTCCTCTCACTTTGATGTTTCTCTCTGTCTTTCCCTTTCTCTTCCACATTCTCTAAAAATCAGTAGAAACATATCCCCAGGTGAGGATAAAGAAAGAAAGAAATGTCATATCCTATGAAAGACACTTCTTGAAAATGCCTAAAGAAAGTTGTCATTTTTTCATGGTAAAGGGATTGGAGTCCGTGTTGATGAAAACACCTTGGTGGCTGCGGTGACTGGCAGTGGCTGCAGCAGCGGGGTGATGGGGCTGGTGCTTTCCTCTGATCAGCCTGGTCACCTTCCACAAAGGGAGGCCAGACTGCGGCTTAGGCCTGCTCCCCAAGGGGAGCAGGGAGCAGGTAGTAGGACATCCCCTAGGGCTCCCAGTATGTGATAGGGGGCAAGCTGGGCTGAGGGAACCCCCTCCCCAGTGCACAAGTTTTTGTGCACCAGGCCCCTAGTCTATATAATAAAAGCCTCAGTGACCATTATGCGGAACGACCAGAATGACTGGTCGCTATGATGCGCACTGACCACCAAGGAGCAGACACTTGATGCAGGAGCTGCCTCCTGGTGGTCAGTGCGTTCCCACTGTGGGAGCACCGCTCAGCCAGAAGCCAGGCTCACAGCTGGCAAGCGCAGCTGCCGTGGCAGGAACCTCTCCTGCCTCCACGGCAGCGCTAGGAGCAGTGAGCTGAGCAGTAAGGAGCAGCGAGCAGGTGGACAGTAAGGAGTGAGGGGTCCTGGACTGCAAAAGGGATGTCCACCTGCCAGCTTAGGCCCACTCCCCTCAAGTCCCGGACTATGAGAGGTTGCAGGGCAGGCCTGGCTGAAGGACCCCCTTTCCCCCTCAGTACATGAATTTCATGCACTGGGCCTCTAGTTAAAATATAAAAGTAATGCATGTTCACTACAAAGGAATCAGAAAATATAGAGCAAAGCAATGGAAAATAAGGGTATCATCCAGAGATAAGCACTGTTGATATTCTGGCATTGCCCACACGTCTTTAGAAACAAAGATGTTTCCAGATAATATACACTGTTGTGTAATCTGCTTTTTGTCATTCAGCATTATGGTGTGAACATTTTTCTATGTCAATAAATATGGATCTACACATATTCAAAGCTGCAGAATATTATTGTATCACTAGAGGCCCGAGGCACGAAATTTGTGCAAGAGTAGGCCTTCACAGCCATGGAGACTGCCTTGATTCTCCCTCACAGCCTTGGGTGGCTGCCTGGATCCCTCCCTCACAGCTGCGGGAGGCTGCCTGGATCCTGTGGCTACAGCCCTGGCTTCACTAGAAGGACATCCTGTCTAATTAGCATATTATGCTTTTATTATTATAGATCATTATGTGACCTAATCCTCTTCTGGTGAACATTTAGGCTCTCCTCCTTTTATTCCTCTTTTAAATAATATTGCAATAACATCCCTATATATCAATGATCTCCAAACTTTAATGTGACCAAGAATCACCTGGGTTATTTTAAATACTAGAGGCCCGGTGCATGAAAATTCATGCACTGGCGGGGGCGGGGGGGCCCTCAGCCTGGCCTTCCCCCTCTCACAGTCTGGGAGCCCTCAAGGGCAGGAGGCGACCCAGTGATCAGGGGAAGGTGACACCCCATCACACCTCTGCGGCTGGCAGCGCAAGCCTCAGCCAGGCCTGGCTACCTGCGCCTCGGGCGGCCCTGGGCAGCTGGACAGCCGCCATCTGAGGATTGCCTGTGCCTCGGGCCGGCCCTGAGTGGCTGGGGCGTTGAAGGGATTGGAGGACTCTGGAGGCAGGTGCCCCAGCAGGGCTGAGGGGACTGGGTGCCACCATCTTGTGACTGTGGGCACCGCCATCTTTGAGAGTGGGGCAGTCAATTGACATATTCCCTCTTTATTCGATAGGATATGGATGCATGGGCCCCACATCTAGAGATTCTGCTTCAATAAGAAAGGCATTGCCCTAACCAGTTTGGTTCAGTGGGTAGAGTGTCGGCCTGCAGACTGAAGGGTCCCAGGTTCGATTCTGGTCAAGGGCATGTACCTTGGTTGTGGGCACATCCCCAGTAGGGGGCATGCATGAGGCAGCTGATGATGTTTCTAACTCTCTATCACTCTCCCTTCCTCTCTGTAAAAAAAACAATAAAATATATTTAAAAAAATACTTTATAAAGAAAGGCATAAAACCCAAGTACTATAGGTGACATTGATGTTGGTAGTCCTCGAACCACACTGTGAGGAATATACATCTTTGCAAACTTGTCTGGTGATTTCCTTAGGATAAAGTTCTAGAGGTGAGGTCGTTATTTTGGCAAAGGCTAAAATAACATGCAGTGTTTTAACCATCTACCTTATTTGTAGTTTCCATATTGATTTTTTAAAAAAAAGATTGGGTAGTGAAGAGTGTATGTACTCTAAGTCAGGAGGTATGCTTGAGGTACTGGTAAATAGGATGTCTGTCCAAGAGCCCTCAGAATCAATCCTTCAGGTGTCTATGGGATACATAAATCCTCCTCAAGCAGCCCCTTGGTTCTCCCACTGGAGCTGGCAATGAGAAGAGTTGAGGAGGAACGGGATGATGACACACGGTAAGAATGGGTTCAACATCTTGGCTGGAGAATTTGGCTCCTGAAAGCGGAGGGTGCCTGCCACTGCTACTTACACAGAAGATTGCTGCCAACAGGGGTCACCAAACAAGATAGCTCCACCCCCAAGCTCTACTTATGCAAAATTCACATTTGACTAGCATTCAATTTCTACCCCAGGTTTTCCAGGTGTTTGAGAGATGAGAGCTGGAAAATACAGGTATTTATTTATCTCCAGGATATGAGCATGCTTAAGAGTACACACACTCAGAGGAACAAAGGCAGGCACGGGTTCCCCTGCTCAGAGTCTCCAAACTCTAGAAGGAGAAGATTTCCAACTATAAGCTTCACATAAAGGACAGTTTTGCTCAAGGTGACAAAATATGGAAATCAAACCAGTAGACATTCAATTTGAATCATGTAAAGAAGAAATGCTGTCTTCCAGTTTGCGAGGATAAATGTTATTGAAGTATGATATACGTACAGGAACGTGTTCAAATGGCAAGTTTACAAGCTTGACAGAGTTTCACAGAGTGAACACACTGGCAGAACTAGCATCCAGATTAAAAAAAAAAAAAATAGAGGAATACCTCCAGCCCACACATCCTGTGGTGCTTGCTCGCAGCCACTATCCTCCCCAAAGTTAGCGACCACCCTGATTTCGGACAGTTTTAATTGGTTTGACTTGTTTTTGAGCTTTATATAAATGAAATCATATAATGTATGTACTCTTTCAGAACCATTTTTGGCTAGATTTTATAGCTATAGTTCATCTTTTCATGTCATGTGTAGACAGGTCCCAATATTGAAGAGCAGATATCCTCCAAAAATAAATGTTAAAGTACATATTTCGCATCCATCAGTGTCTATTTGTGCCATCAAAATTGGGTGGCTTTTTCTAAGTTGAGCCCATTGACTCCCTGGGGCCCTTGTGCCTGTCCATAGTAAGGAATAAGGACCCTAACAGGCTACTTCCAGCGTGCATTACGGACAACTTGAGAGGCGATATCATGCAGTGGGAAAAGGATTAGCTTTGCAACCACACAGAACTAAGTTCAAATAGAATCACCTCCACTTACCAGCCACACTCTGCATTATCTCTCTGGGGCTCAGTTACCCCTGCAGCTGTAAAACAGGGGTGATACCTCTTTGGGTAGTTGTGAAAATTAAGTAGGATTACCAATGTAAAGCACTTGGTATATAATAGGCGCTCAAAAAATGTCCATTCTTTTTTTCCCTTCAGAGACCAAACCTTGGTTACCTATCAGATTCAGCCTGTTGTATACACACAACCTAAATAAATGCATTTTCTTTTTCTTTCTCTGTTTGTAAATAGATATATTTTCAATGGCAGCTAATTGAACCACTAACTAGCAAGTATAAAATTAATTGGAAACCAGCTTTATGATCCAAGGGAATTTAAAATGGTTGATGTCGTCTTTTTCAGAACTGAGAAATGTCATTGCTCATTCTTTAGAAACCCGGGTGGCTTCATGTCCCTCACATTTCCCACCATGCTGGCTTAGCTGTTTATTTATTAATGATTTCTCTCATAAAACCATTGTTATCTCAGCTTCCTGTGATGGCCTAGGAGCACAGAAAATCATCATGTTCCAACAAGACTACGAAGCACTCAAATGCCTGTGCTTCCCGAGACATTATCATTTTATTAATGGCCATTGTGCCAATCCACTTGTAATGGCCTTTTCAGTCAGACACATGCACGATCATGTAACAATCAGGTAATTTCTGCATTCTCACCCGTATACACATGAAAATTTCTGACAGATTGCTAATGAACTGATGTTGGAATTACAGAGTAGTCTGTTATCATTTGTCCATTCACAGTTTCCTCACCAGCCCATCTGTGCTCGGAACGGAGCCACCGCAGAGCATGCAGGCTGGGACAGTTTCTCCATTTACACCTTTTGCCTTCAGAGGCTTCTGGAAAAGCCCGTCCCTAATTAAAGATTTTAGCAAACATATTGCCAGCTTTCTAACACTGTTATGAAACTGCTCTTGTTTGTTAGAAAAGGTGCTGTTTGTCAGCAGTTTGTAGATTTAGATATTTAATGTGTTTCCATAGCTCTGCATAATATTTGTGTTTTTAGAATAATTCAATTAGTATGTTATGCATGTATGTACCTACAAGCTCAATAAATACACAAGGCACATGCACTATCAAAACCTCGTATAATTATTCAAAGTCACAAGGACAAAGAAACATGGTGTATTTTTGTGGACACACAGACTTTTCTACAGAACAAGGTAGAATTGAATACTCTGAAAGGTGGGAACTGTTAAAAGAAAATAATCAGATTGAGATCCAGGCTCAGATAATTTGGGGCCAGGGCAAAGTACATTTTACCTGATATCTATATATATAAAAGGCTAATATGCAAAGTGTCCCCTTGGGAGTTCGACCAGGAGACTGGGAGTTCGATCACTTGCTATGACATGCGCTGACCACCAGGGCATGGCGTGGATGATGGCGGGCGACCAGCAGCGGTGGCGGGGCACTGAGGGAGTGATGGAAGGAGGAGACAGGGAGGTAGGGAATTGCGTGGTGGCAGCACGCTGGCAGTGAGGGAAGGAGGAGGCAAGGAGGCAGGGAGGCGGGGAACCTGATTGGCCCTAATCACCAGCCAAGCCTAGGGACTCTACCTGTGCACAAATTTCATGCACTGGGTCTCTAATATTTGTATAATTAAGGTACATTGGGAAAGAATCTGATTTCCCTGGTAGAATATGCCTAGTTGAGTGGACAGAAGTTCGCTCCCACTAACAGCTTAACTATTAGGGTGGAGGTTCTCAGTCACTGTGGGTGTGGTTGGGGCTGGACGGGGAAAGTGACAAATGGGGAGCTTTGCAATACTCTCTCCCGCCACCACCATCAAATTTAGACATTCTCCCATTACACCCAGTTGAGAATTGCTGCTTTAGAGCTCTGAGGGAACAAGAGAGATGTCAGAGCTAAGAGCTTTCAGCCCCAGAAAAAGACTCTCAGACCATTCATCTTGGAAATGGGTTCATTTTCACTCTCCCCAGGGGTTATCATGCAGAGGAGTGGCCCCTCTGGTAATAAGCTGTGTAAGGTTTCCCAGACCAAAGTCACCTCCTTAGAGAACACGGAAGAGCCTGGGGCCTTCACCACCAAGGCCAGAATAATACTTCCCAAGGGTCCAGCACCTTGGGGATCAGAAGGTAACTCTGCAGGCTGCTTTGGAGTCATTTCCACCGGGGCACTGTGACACTGAGGAACTGTGAGATGCAGCTCCCAGTGTGGAAGCTTTGTGGCCACTTATCACTCTGATGTTTTAATGTAGATTTTAATTTAATCTTTGAATTAAATACAAGACTGAGGGAGGTACCACAAATCATAAGGCAAGGTCTGTGTCCTGAAAGAATTTGCACATCAGAGAGCTGATATACATACATAAAAACAAAATGCCCTTCCTAATACCACAGGTTAGCCAATGATAAGAGCCAGAGGATTAGCATAGATGCAGGGGCATTCAGGGGCATTCAGGGGCAAGAAACAGAGTCTTTAGAAAGGATGACTTAGGGGAGGTGTAGGACTCAGTGCATAAGAGAAGGGGCAGTAGACTCTATGAGCTAGGAAGACAATGGGAAAGGACAGGAGTATTTGCGGGATCTTGAATTGGCCACTTTGGGTAGAGCAGAAGTTTGTAGCAGAATACTGGGAAAGCAAGGTTTTAAGGGTAAAGGGCTACTCTGTCACTTGTATTGTTGTTTTTTAAGATAGTTAATTAATTTACTATCCCCTTTTATTTATTTATTTTTAAATATATTTTTATTTATTTCAGAGAGCAAGGGAGAGGGAGAGAGAGAGATAGAAACATCAATGATGAGAGAGAACCCTTGATCTGTTGCCTCGTGCACACCCCACTTGGGGGATTGAGCCCGAAACCTGGGCATGTGCCCTGACCAGGAATCGAACCATGACCTCCTGGTTCATAGATCAACACTCAACCACTGTGTGTGATAATAGCCCCACTGGGCTATTATCCCCTTTTAAATATACTTTATTTTTAGAGTTGTTTTAAGTTCACAGCAAATTTTAGCAGAAAGTACAGAGGATTCCTATATACTTCCTCTACCCACAACTGCACAGCCTCCCCCACTATAAACATCTCTCACTAGAGTGGTACATTTATCACAATTGATAAACATACTACATTATAATTTCAACTAATGAACCTACATTGACACATTATTGTTAACCATTCCGTAGTTTACATTAGAGTTCAACCTCAGTGTTGTATATTACATGGGTTTTGACAAATGCATAATGATATATAACCATAATTATCTGTATATATAAAAGGCTAATATGCAAAGTGTCCCCTCAAGAGTTCAACTGGGAGACCAGGAAGTTCGATCACTCACTATGACATACGCTGACCACCAGGGGGCGGCACACAACGAAGGAAGGCCCTGGCTGGCAGCCAGAAGACCCTGATTGGCTGGCCAGGCCTAGGGACCCTACCTGTGCACGAATTTCGTGCACTGGGCCTCTAGTAGCAATATAAAAACCCTCTGCTTCACCTACTCACCCCTCCCTTCCCTCTAACCCTTGGCAACTACTGGTCTTTTTATTGACTTCAAAGTTTTGCCTTTTCCATGTAGTTGGAGTCATATAGCATAAACTCTTTCAAATTGGCTTCTTTCATTTAGTAATATCAGGTTACTATAATATTTCAGACTAAGATTATTCTGTCGTTTCATTGCTTGATTACTCATTTCTTTTTAATGCTGATGATAGTCCATTGTCTGGACATACCAATTTACTTATCCATTAGCCTACTGAAGGACATCTTGGTTGCTTTCAAGTTTGGGTAATTATAAATAAAACTGCTATAAACACAATGAGCAGGCTTTACATGAACATCGTTTTCAAAATACCAACAAGTGTGTTTGTTAGATTGTATGATAAGAGTAGGCTTAGTTTTATAAGAAACTGCTAAATTATTTTCCAAACTGGCTGTACTATTTTATATTCCCACCATCAATGAATGAGAGCTCCTAATGCTCCACATCCTTGCCAGTATTGAGTGTTATCAATGTTTGGCCATTCTAATAGGTGTGTAGTGGTATATTATTGTTGTTTTAACTTGCATTTCTCCATTGATAATGATATGAGCATCTTTTCATATACTTATCTGCCACCTGTATATCTTCTTTGGTGAGGTGTCTATTAAAGTCTTAGGTCTATTTTAAATTGGGTTGTCTTTTATTGTTGAGTTTTATTAGTTTTTTATATATTTTATATAACATTCCTCTATCAGATATGTCTATTGCAAATGTTTTCTCCCAGTATTAGGTTTTTTCTCTCATTCTCTTGACATTGACTTTCTTTTGTGTGTGTGTTTTTTAAGATGTATTTTTATTGATTTCAGAGAGGTAGGGAGAGGAAGAGAGAGATAGAAACATCAATAATGAGAGAGAATCATCGATTGGCTGCCTCCTGCACACCCCCCATTTGGGATCAAACCCGAAACCTGGGCATGTGCCCTGACCAGGAATCAAACCATGACCTCCTGGTTCATAGCCACACTGGCAGGGCTGATGTTGACTTTCTTAGAGCAAAAGTTTTTTGCTTATTTTTTATTTCAATGAAATCCAGCTTATCAATTATTTATTTTGTATATATGTCTAGGTGTTGTGTCTGAAAAGTTATCATCAAATCCAAGATCTACATTTTCTCCTATCATCTAGTCATTTTGTAGTTTTGAGTTTTACACTTAGGTCTATGATCAATTTTCAGTTAATTTTTATCACAGGGGTAAAAATTAGATTCTAGTATTTTTGTTTTGTTTTGTTGCTTTTTTTTGCATGTAAATGAATGTACAGTTGTTCTATCACCATTTGTTGGAAGGCTGTCTTTTCTGTATTGTTTTGCCTTTATTCCTTTGCCAAAGATTAATATGTTGTTTGGGTCTATTTCTGGGCTTTTTATTTTGTTCCACTGATTTATGTGTCTTCTTTTTCACCAGTACTATTCTGTCTTGTTTTCTATAAGACTTTTATCATAAGTCTTAAAGTTGGGTAGTATCAGTCCTCCAACTTCATTCTCCTCCTTTAATATTGTGATGGCTATTCTGGGTCTTTTGCCTCTCCACATAAACTTTAGAATCAGTTTACCAATATCCACAAAACTACTTGCTAGAATTTTTATTTGGATTGTGTTGAATCTATAGGTCAAGTTGTAAAAAACTGACATCTTAACAACACTGAATCTTCCTATCCATGAACATGGAATAGCTATACATTATTGAGTTGATATCTTTCTTCATAGTTTTTTAGTGTTTCTCATATAGATCTTGTGCATATTTTGTTAGATTTATACTAAGTATTTCATTTGGGGGGTTGTTAATGTAAATAATATTGTATTTTTAATTTCAAGTTTTATTTGTTCATTGCTGGTATAAAGGAAACTGATTAACCCTGCAATCCATGGTTGAGCTCAGCCTCAAGGGGTAGGGAAATGGATTCCACTTATATTTTTTAACATATTTTTATTGATTTCAGAGAGGAAGGGAGAGGGAGAGAGAGGTAGAAACATCAATGATGAGAGAGAATCATTGATCGACTGCTTCCTGCACGCCCCCAACTGGAGATAGAGCTAGCAACCAGGGCTTGTGCCCTTGACCAGAATCGAACCTGGGGCGCTTCAGTCCGCAGGCCAACGCTCTATCCACTGAGCAAAACTGGCTAGGGCTGGATTCCATTTCTTGATAAGAGAACTGCAAATTCACATGGAAAAGGACAAGGATACTGGAAGGGGTGAAGAATCTGGCCATAAATGCAATGTTTACAATACCTGGATTCAAATCCCAGCTCTTCTCACCATGTGACCATGAGTAAAGCACTTGAAAACTGGCTTAAAAAGAGGACTGACCTCTTAGCATGGTTTTTGGAATTAAATAAAGTGACCCATGTACAACACTTAGCATAGTGCCCAGTCTACATAAGTAAATAAATATGAAGGCACTATGCTGCCAGCATGATGGTGTCAGAAAGATGAGTTGGGATACATATGGTCTTTTGGGGTTGTGGGCCTGTTCTAGGTTGATGTTGATGAAAGTTGAAAGACTCTGCCATATTTGGGAACAATAAAGGATGAATCTTTAGGAATAGGTGTCCATAGAACTGAATAACTAGGACAATGGTGATGCCATTGACAGAAGCAGGAGAATCAGGAAGGTTGTTGGCTTGGGGATGGGTGACAAGATGTCCACTTCACTGGATCTCTAGCCTAGTTTCTGGGAGTTTTATGAAAGGGATGGGGAGACAGAGTTTTCAATGACTTTGCTTAGTATGGCACAAAACACAGTATTTAATGATCCACCAAACCAGAGTTTTCATTTGGAAAACCTGCTATTGCTTACCATTTCTCCTACATTAAGGATGGTCACTCTGAAGAAAATTTAGGAAGAAGCCTCCCCATTAGTCTGATTTCCCAGAGGGACATTCATTCAGGACTCTGTGCCACACTTGACCACAGTCCCAGCAGAGAGGTGATTGTCTTTACATTCACAATACAACCTGGGTTTCAAGGTACCAGAGATCAGGGTGATGGAAGCGTTTTTACTCAATCTCATGGCTCTAGTTTTTATAACAACTTTTAATCTAACCAGTGCTCACTTGCACTAGAATAATTCAAGTGCTAACTCCAAGGAAGACTCTCAGAGCCTATTAGCTTAACCAATTGCCAGCCAAACAAAATAACACATTTCCCATGTAGAATGATTTAGTGCAGCACAACTAGGATAAATAATGAAGGCATTTGTTTATGCCTACTTACAACATTCCTCGTAGGCAAAAAGGGGATGAAACATTATTCTAAGCCCGAGAAGGCAGCCGGTGCAGGCTCATCAAAAATATGCATTTTCTTTTGTAGTCAAAGAGTGTGAGTTTGCTCTGCTTCACCTCTGGCCTGAGCTCATCGGATATCCATGTAATTTAAATGAGAAAGTCATTCTAGGGAGCTGTCACATTTCAAAGAGGTGACCTGTTTTGGATGTTGAAAGGATCCCTAGTGTTTGGGCTCACTCCTGGGTGAGGTGGTGTCATAGGGTTCTTGCAATGTCATCCAGAGAAACAGACCTTGGAAAGTCTAAATAGAAGTTGTTTACCTTGTCCTTTTTGCTTGTTATGCAAATGGGCCTCAGTTTTGGAGAGGAAGCAAGCACATTTCGAGCTCAGTCTACGCCAGAATCCACCACTGCTGCCAGTCAAACCCTGACAAAAAAATTTAAAAATCGAGTTTTTATTCATTCCTGGAGTTGTCTAACTTCCACCGTGAACTTTGTGGCTAAGCCATCCATAGCATCCTCCAAACTGACCCCAAGCTAGTTGGGTTCCACTTCAAAGGACAATTTGGTTGAGATACTTGACTCCTTGTTCTTTCTCCCGAGAAACTGGTTCCTCTGAGTCCCCCTACTTACATCTGGCCCCAGAAAGGAACTCCTGGTCCTCCTGGGAACAGAATCTCTCAGGCAAGCATGCTGGTCAGAGTACCTTATTTCAAGCTGCAGCCAGATGTGGATTTCTAATCCGTCCTAAACTTTATACATCTGTACACTGTCCTAGAACCACTACTTTCCTAACATTCCCATTGGTCCATATGGGTGAGGTTTGTTGGGAAAAGTCCTTACTGAAGTCACTCTCCGGAAAACCCAGTTAAAGAAGACCCTTTCTCCATTTAGGGTTCATCCCGCAATAACTGGCTTCTGTCTTGGTGGCACAGAGCCTCCTGTTCTTTCTCAACTGCTCAACTGGAAATGCTCTTTCCCTTTTACCTGCCAAATTAGGTTTAAAGAGAGAGTGCCTGGTTCATGGATCCTAGGAAGGTGTTAAATATCCCTGCTTCTAGGAATCCAGCGAGAGACATTAACACCTACCTCCTGGCTCAAGAGTGGGTGTGAATGTTCTCGCTGCCAGGACATCTTTGATCCAGGGCCTTTCCTCAGCTAGTGCCAGGGCCAAGGAGAGCAACTCACACCAGACTGGCCTCCTGACGGTGAGGAGCTTCATTTGGTGAGCACTGAAACAACACTTCCATCTTTTTAATAATTTCTAAAGCACCTTGAAGAGGACGACAGTTCCAAAGACTGAGACTATAAAGGACATGGGAAACGTTACTTCTCATTATAAATTTGGGTAGTATTCTAATTTAGCAAAGCAAGTTCGCACAAAAACAATACAAACCTTTTACTGAAGGTTTACTTAACATACTTGGATTCTTAGCACAATCCTGAGAGGCAAGTATTATTATTATCATTTTACAGATGACTTCACATGGTTAAGGGAGAGTAAATGGTGGGGACCTTGCTCGCTGATCTCTGTTTGGCTGCCCAGTCCTTGCACTGAACCACAGCTCCCTGTTGGATTGCTGATCCTGACAATAGCCTTGTGAGTGCTGAGGCAGGTGCTGTGTTATAGAAACCGAGGGCATTTTGATGGAAACAAAAGTAGAAGACTTTCTATTTGACCTCAAGTCCCGCTGAGTCCAGACTAGTGTACTTTCTATGGGACCACACCATCAGTGATCACCCCAACTAACAACGCTTTCCCCGAGGCTTCATCATTCATTCATTCTTTCAGACAACATATATTCACTGCCATTAAAGACTTTAAAAAGATTTTAGATGCAACAATAGTATTGTGATTATGGTTTTTGTCCATGTGTTTTTATTTAAAGTATCCTGCCCAGCCAGTGTAGCTCAGTGGTTAAGCATCAACCCAGGAACCAAGAGGCCACCAGTTTGATTCCTGGTCTGGGCACATGCCCGGGGTTGTGGGCTCGGTCCTCTGTGGAGGGTGTGCAGGAGGCAGCCGATCAATGATGTTTCTCTCTCATCGACATGTATATCTCTCTATCCCTCTCCCTTCTTCTCTTTCTAAAAAAAATCAATAAAAACATATTTTTTAAAATTAAGTATCAAATAAATAAATGTCCTTATTTTTTTTCAAGATATGTATTGAACAAACTATAGATTGACTAGCCCAGGTATTTATGGGCTCTGAGCTCTTGGACATGATGCATAATAAACATCCTGCCAACTCTCGATTATTAAGAATTCTCTATTACATGGTCATTAAATATCTCAATAAACCAACCAACCAATCAAAACTTTAAATGTGCTTTTCTGTCATGTCTTAGATTAAAACATATGAGGTAGGGGGAGGGATTAGGGTGGGGTTTCATATTTCTGAGGATATTTTTTGATAGTTGTATACAATCTTTTACATTGTAATTGCACATGTGTAATTTCCAGTAGGCTAATAACAGTAATAGTCATTTCTACAAAAGCAAACAAAACAGAAACATTCAGAAAAAACTTGCTACTTTGGGGTAAGTCACTTCTAATTATTTTTATAGTGAAAAATCCCTTTATAAAGTAGACAGTTTGAGTTTGCCTATAGTTTCTAGTTTAGAATCTTGTGGATTGAATTTCCTTCAAGTGGGGCTCACTGGAGACTCCCCAGGGGCCTAGTGATATCAAAATTCGAGTTGAGTCCAGGTTTGTGGTCTTTCAAAATCGAAGAATGAGTTTCACGGACCAAGAGGTAAGCAGAGTTTTTATTACAGAAAAGCTCCCTGCAGCAGAGGGGGGACCCGAACGGGTTACCACAGAAGCTCACTGCTGTAGGGGTTTAAATTGTCCTGTTCTTGCCCTCTATTGGCTCTTTCAAAGAAACACCAGCCAATCTCCTTTTGCCCTCATCTCCCCACTTTTGGTTCCCACTTTTGGGTTCAGGGGGAAGGGAAGCTCAATGGTTGACTGGTACATTCCGCCTATCTTGCTCACATCTTGGCCATCTGGTTTATTTCCTCCTTATCTACCATCTTCTCTCCCCATGGTCCTTACCCTAAACTGCCTGATCCCGTCTAACTCCTCACCAGTCCATCCACCTTTCCCCCCTGCTATCCCACACTAGGAGACCAGAGATTTCTCCATAGCACTCTCAATTCTTGCAGATAGATCCCTGCAGTGTTTGAACTAAAAACCTCCCAGTCTGTTCCATTTGCCCAGTGGCTTTGATACAGGCCCTGCCAGGGCTGGGACTAGAGGCCCCTTAACTTGGAAGGAAACACCACAGCCAACGGCAAGTGTTCACAAGACAATAGAACTATAGCACTTCACTGCAATACACTTTGCATCCTTGAGCACTCAAGGGGGTAACCTTAATGAGCACAAAATATTCATCTCTAATAAGAACATGCTGTCATAATCACCCTACATGTGATAAATGTCCTAGAGGTTTTCTCTTTGTTAGGTTAATGCTTTTCCACAAGGTAATTTAACCAATTCTCTAACAAATAATCACGTTATCGGGCCCCAATATAGTAATATGGTGTCTGTGTGTGTGTGTGTTTAATGTTTTGAATCTTGCTTTAAACAAATTTCATCCAAATAAATGTTGGCTTTTTTAGCTGGCACCAAAGCTTGTGTTGTTCCTTGTAATCAAGCTCCCAGTTGGCTAACTCCTTATCTACCAGTATGTCTTCTGATTTCATTTGAGCAAAATTTATCATCCACACGCAAAGATAGGAAATGTGTGAATGTCTAGAGCTTATGAAAATTAAGAGGCCATGCACGCTGGTCCTAAAAATAGTAGATAATTATAGGCATTTCTTTCCCATACAATAATTACAGGCCTCCTGTCATCTTTTCTATTCTGTATAAGGTCAGAGTAGTATTATACAAAATTTACAGTATATTACAAGTTAAAAACACAATAATTAGCAACTGTGCATCTCCAGCACCAGTGATGAATGTTCACAGTAAAAGTTAGAAAAAAAGAGCATTATTTGTTTTATGTGGACAGTACACACTTAAATTTAATCATCAACTCCTGCTACCCAATAGGCAATATTCTCTCACTATTATAATGCTATTTGCCAAGTTCATAGTACACCCTTGGGCCAAATTCATCCTTAACGAAGAGACAGGAAGCCAAATCTCTCACCGTCATCTCAACCAGGTGCACCGTATTATTTTAAATTTAATAATTCTGCTGAACATATTGAATGATAATGAGCAAGCTTAGAGAAAGTGCCAAGGATTATTTTGACCATTATGATCAATGTCTGATTCAGGAAAAAAATCCTCTCACTAGATAATGTGGGTAGTTTAGAGGTTGGCTTATTTAATGCATGGCATAGGGTTGTTTTCAGCGCTTGTTTATATCATTCACAGAGGGGAGGAAAGAGCTATAGATATTCTGCTTTAGTGGAAAAAATAGCATTTTAACAAGAAAGAGGGTTTATCCTTAGCTCTTAATTATCTGTACTAATGGGGACAGAGACACAGATATAACAAAATGACTGAAAGGAACTATCATTTCTATTTTACTTAAGGAAAAAAATCAGATACCTTCACTTCAGCCTTTCTCAGCTCCATTTTGCTGTCAAAAGCAGCTTAGGAAGGATGAGGATTTAGCAAGAATGGCTCAAGAGAAGGTTCTAGAGGCCCAGAATTCTCCATTATAAAACTCACTCATGGTTGCCTGTGTCGTTTGCTTTGCTCAGCTGTTTCACGTCTCTGCCCATGACAGCTCCTTCCCCACCTGCCAGGCTGCTGTCCAAGATGACCACTGCAAACAGGACTTCTCACCTCCAGGGCTGCGCTGCCTCAAAAGCAGTTCAGTCCCAAAGACCAGCATCCCAGGGAGAACTGAGAATCAGAGCAACCATTCTGCTTTATGTAAGAAACTGATCTACCTGTGGCCATCTTTGCCACTCCCCTCCTGTTTCTGTAGCTGAGAGAAAAATAGTATGCTCAGACATTATGAATAAGGACTCTAGGTCAGACTTTCTTCATTCAAATCCCAGTGCTACTCTTCATTAGCTCTGTGAGCTCAGTTGTAACCCTTCTATGTCTCAGATTTAACATCTCTAAAATGGGAAAGCAATAGCGGTGAGCATTAAAAGAATATATATTACAAGTGAGCTATAAATATAACTGTTATGTGATTAAATGTTCCCTGGCCACAGAGAGTTGCTATGGCAATTGAACAGACTTTAAAACTAATGTAAAATTTGCCTTCTGATTAAAAGTACAAGTTTTGGGATCAGGTAAGTCAACAACACGCAAATCTCTGTCGTTAGCCAGGACCTCTGCTCTGAGCTGCAGGCTGGCCCATCCAACTGTCTAGTTGGCATCTCCTCTTGGATATCCTGAGCGTGGCTAGCACAGCTGAACTCATCATCTTCTTCCATAAACCTGCTTCTCTTGCTCCCCACCTCAATGAACGATACCACCCGAAGAGTTTATTCTGATCGTGATCTCTCTAAACCCTGACTTCCCATCCATTAACAGAGAAGACCTTTCCTGGGTCCTGGCACACACTCCTCCCTTCTCCTTTCTCCACAGTCTCCCTCTCCATTCGGTGAGCCACGTGGTTCAGGAAAGCTTGACCTCAGAGTTCCACTCCATCTTCCAGCTCAATAACTGGTTCAGGGATGGGCATGAGACTTAAGTTGGTCCAATGCGAGTGAGACTTGAGGCATTTGCTGGGAATGCTGAAACAAAGACATACTACTCTCTTTTTCAAACAAGATATAAAGGAAGAAGCATGTAGCCATTGAAGCCGCTGGCCGCCACCTTGGGGGAATGAGGGTGGTACCCTTATGATACAGCACATATGGCAGAAGGTAAACAGTCAAACAGGAACCAGTTCCCTAGAGATTTCATTGAGTTTTGCCTGAACCAAGCACTCCTTCCACATATTGCAATTATATAAACCAATAACTTCCCTCTGCTTTTAAAGTCAGGTTTTTTTCTAGAAAATAAAACAGTAATAAGCTTACAATTCAATTAATGGCAACTGATAATTATGAAATTAGCAGTGGTTATCTTCAAGTTATTGTACTAGCTGTGCTGTCATTTCTTGGGGTTGATCAAAGTCACCTAGAGTTGGACATTTCCCACTTAAGATGCATCATATAAATCAGACTTGGTTTATCACCAGCATTTATAAAACCAGACCTAGGGAAAGAACTAGGTCTAAGGACACATGCATGGTCTTAATAAAGCAAATGTATAGCCTACTCTGATAATTACAAAGTCAGAACAGTGAGAATATTCGCAGTAAGTCGGGTTTTATTACTTGCAATTGAAAGCATTCCAAGTGATTCAGTCAAAAAGCTTACCTCTTAAATATTTCTGGAATCCATTCACTTCTCTCTATCCCTCCACCCCCACCCTGGTTCAAACTATCATTATTTCCTATCTGGACTATGGCAGTAGCTTTCCAATAGTCTTCCTGCTCCATTCTCACTCCATTCTCCACAAGTAGTCAGCAGGATCTTAAAAAAAATAAAATTCAAATGTGATTAAATCATTTCCCAGTTTCAAGTCCTTTAATGACTTCTTATAGAAATGGGAATAAAGTCCATATCCCTCATAACGCCAACTAGGTCCCATGTGATTTGGTTCCTCACCTTCTTTAACATGTTTATCTTATGTCAGTCCTGCTTGGTCTTTAAACATCCTGGCATTATTATCTTTTTGCAGTTCTTTAAAGACACACCATTCTCTTTTCTGCCTCAGATCTTTTGTACATACTGCCCAGGACAGCCTCTTCCCCAGTCAATGATCACTCACCCCCGAGTACTCTTTTGCTTACCTCACCCTTTGGATCTCAATGCTATTCCACACAGAAGCCTCTAGTTTGTAGGCCCTCTTGTCACATGTTCCCACTGTCCTCTGGTATCTGTCCACAACATCTATTATCTCTGATTACTTATTTAACTGTTTGCTTCCCCCACATCGGTCTCCTTTAATGATATATCATCACCATCTACCCCTGTAAGATAGCAGCTATTCAATAAATGGATTAATAGAATAATTGAGATAAGTACAAATTTGGTCAATGTCACTCTTTAGCTTTATAACTCTGGGTAAACTACTTAACGTCCTTGAGCTTCTATTTCTCCATCTTCAAAAACTAGAAATGATAATACCCATGTCACTCACAAGGCTGTTTAAGGATTAAATTAAATTTGGGCACATAGCCCTGGCTGTGTTGCTCAGTGGGTTGGAGCATCACCAAAAGTTGCAGTTTGATTCCTGGTCAGGGCACATACCTAGGTGGTGGGTTCTGTCCCCTGTCAGAGCGCATATGGGAGGCAACCGATCGCAATTTCTCTCTCACTTTGATGTTTCTCTCTCTCCTCTTCCTTCCTCTCTCTAAAATCAATAAGAAACATATCCTCAGGTGAGGATTTTTTTAAAATTGAGGGCACATAGCAGGTGGTTAATAAATCCCTGGTAAGTAGGATATTCCAAGTCAAGGATCTCTCTAGCTCTCAGGAGGTGAAAAAGAACCCTAGAATCGGGTGCTTTATAAAAGAATCTAAACTTCCAATAAAACTAGAGTGACTTGATGAGTATCCACTGTGAGAGGTTCTTTGAAAAGGTCTCAAAGACAACTATGCCATTCAAAGGAGCTAGAAAAATTTGTAAGCAAAACACCAGATGACTAGGAAAAACTAAATAAATGACAAGAATAACTAGTACCTGCTCTCTGAGACATCAAAATATGACTTCAAAATATTAAGGCTGAATTTCAGCCCCAGGGACCCTTACAATTTTTAAGTCACCAAAAAATACACTATTGATCCTCCCCATGTATTCAATTGTACAGTGACCTCTTACCTCTCACTGAGATCACTGTTTTAGAAACCTACCTACATTGTCTTGTTTCGTTGAATCCTCAAACTCTATAAAGGTCTCATTATTTACGTTTTATACATGAGAAAACTAAGGCCTCAGTACTCTCTGACTGCAACACTAAATCTCTTAAGAGAATTTCTCATTCGTAATTAGATTTTCTACTTCCTTGTTCATTTATCATCCTCACCAGAATGTAAATTCCTTGAGGGCAGGCACCTTTTTTGTTTTGTACCCTTTTTTAAGAGTCCAGATTAGTGCCTGCTGTATATTCAGTTTGTTGCTCAACATTTATTTGTTGGATAAGTGAGTGAATGGACTCTTCGAGTTAATAGAGCAAAGAGATAAGAATTTGGTATCCTATATAATAAAGAGGTAATATGCAAATTAACCCTCATGCCCTCACAAGATGGCTGCCTACTACCAAGCCCGCAAGGGGGTTAGTGAGGGATGATCAAACAACTGAACAGCAGGCTGTGTAGGGTGACCAGGCCAGCAGGGGGGTTAGTGAGGAATGACCAAATGACTGAACAAGCAGGCTGCGTGGGGCAACCAGCCAGTGGGGGGGCCATGAGGGGTGACTAGGCTGGCGGGGGGGGGGGGCGGCAATTGAGGTGACCAGGCCAGCAGGGGGGGCAGTTGGGGACAACCAGGCCAGCAGGGGGCAGCACAGTTAGGGGTGACCAGGCCGGCAGAGGAGGGCAGTTGGGAGTGACCAGGACAGCAGAGGGGGCAGTAAGAGGTGACCAGGCCAGTGGAGGGCAGTTAGGAGCAACCAGGCTGGTTGGGGGGGGGGCAGTTGGGGGTGACCAGGCTGGCAGGGGGGGCAGTGAGGGGCGACCAGGCAGGCAGGCAGGTGAGTGATTAGGAGCCAGCAGTCCAGGATTGTGAGAGGGATGTCTGACTGCCGGTTTAGGCCTGATCCCCATCAGACATTCCCTGAGGGGTCCCAGATTGGAGAGGGTGCAGGCTGGGCTGAGGGCCCCCCCACCCCATGCACAAATTTTGTGCACTGGGCTTCTAATATATATATATGTGTGTGTGTATATATATATATATATATATATATATATATATGGCTGATATGTAAAGTATCCCCTCAGAAGATTGAACAAGAGACCAGGAGTTCAATTGCTCACTATGATGTGTGCTGACCACCAGGGAGCAGCGTGAAACATGGCGGGCAACCAGCGGCGGGGGGTGGGGGGCACTGAGGGAGAGAGAGAAGGAGGAGGTGGGGAGGTGGGGGCTAACTGGCCCTAAACGCCAGCCAGCCTAGGGACCCTACCCATGCATGCGCCGGGCCTCTAGTTTGAAATAAAACAGTATCCAAGTTAAACTAAATATTCAGAAATACTTAGCTTTCTCTATAGCCCACTTGGTATTTCAACATCTGGGACCTGGTAGGGAATATGCTGACAACCCATTGAAGAGTCGGTGTTCAATGTGTAAAGACCTGCTTTCCCACAAGTCCCAAATGGCTGTTTTGTTTCTGAAGAGCATGCTCTGTGGAGCTGCAGGGCCCTCATTTGTATTAGAAGTGAGAACTAGTTCTTAACTCAACTTGGAAGGGACAAATATATTCTTTTGACTTAATGATATAACATTTTATCAGCTACATAAAAAATGAAATATATGTGTTCATTTGCTATTTGAGGCGCTTTTCCGACATGTATGCAGGAGCTGTGTCAGCTGCTAACTGGTGATCCTTTTTTGACACCTGTTCCCAAGAGCATTGCATAGATAAACATACTCTATTTGAACAAGACCAATGACAGCAAAATTGCTTGCTTGTCTCTAAAAAGACTCTACTAATGTGCACCAAGGGAGAGGCCCATGGTCTGACAGAATTTTCCCCCCAGTGTAAACCATAAAATCCATTTCAATAGCCAGAATAAAGCAGTTGAAAGTGCATCCCTAGTTAATTATATCCAAAGAGAAATAATAAAATCAACTATTAAATTTTAGAACTTCCTCTTTAAAGTATTAAATATTTGGCAACTGCAACGCAGTTAAATTTCTCTCACAACAATGCTCTCCCTTGCTTAGCTAGCCTGTAAGAACACTTATGCAAAGTCTCAGTGTGCTAGAAAGAGAATGCATTTTTCCTGTGAAGAAATATTTCAAATAAACCCTTTATTTCTGCCGGATGTCTATGATTCCTTAATTAACCAAGAGCTCAGTAGAATCAGTCACTTAATAAGAGGATATAACTGAGTCACAAATCCTCTATAATAATTGACAGAACATGGCCAAAAAAATTGTAAAACCAAAACCAAAATGTTGTTTGAGTCCTAATCCAGTGTTTGGAGCCTAGACTGAGTTGCCTCAGCAGCTTTCGAGATTCAGGTTTTTGTTTTTTGTTTTTTGTTGTTTTGGTCTTTGATGATGTCAGTCCACACCAATGGGAAAGGGGCATGCTGTTCACTGAAGCGTATGTCTATACTAGACCAGGATGAAAGACCTGGGTTCTGTAGAATCACCCAGGGAAGCAGTGACTTTGGTTCCTGGCACACATTTGGTTAGTAGCTAGGAATCTGCTCCCTTCCATAACCTCGCTCTCAGATGTGGGGAG
This sequence comes from Myotis yumanensis, assembly GCF_028538775.1. NCBI lineage: Eukaryota > Metazoa > Chordata > Mammalia > Chiroptera > Vespertilionidae > Myotis > Myotis yumanensis. The sequence continues at coordinate 69,419,238 of NW_027223753.1, forward strand.
AATTAAGCTGCCCGGCGGAAGAGAATTGAGAACATGATCATCTGAGGCTGAGGGCAATGGTTGCCAACATTCTTCTACCCCCATGTTATTTGCTCTGCTTCAAATTCCCATTTGAAAAGCTGACTCTGTCTCTATGAATAATGTGGAGAGAGACAGCACTCTTTCCTAAAGAGGCAGGAGAATATGTGGGTCACATCAAAGCCATCCTACTGGCTCCTCAGGAAACCTAGAGGAGAATGGAAAGCTTACTATTGTTTTTAAGGATAGAGGTTCTATTTTGGGGACACCTTGCTGGGCATCTTTAGAAAATAGTTGTGTCTGTGAACTCACTGGATTGTGGACCAGGTAACAGACTGAACTTACATCAGAAGTAAGCCCACCTGGAAATGTCTCAGGCAAACAGCAAACAGAAGCCTCCAAGACAAGAGGAAGTAGAAATGGTATTGTGTGTAGGATCCTCACAGCTACTGTGCATCTTTCCAGTGGGCCTCATTGCCTGCCAAAGGCTGCTTCCTGCCCAGCAGCCCATGCAGGGGGAAAGGTGCAGGTGCCTGCTGCGCCCTCCCAGGCACTAGACATGGGGTTTAAGGGTATTTCCAGAGGCAGAGAGTGGAAGTGGATGGCCCCTTGTAAGGTTTCATTCTGGGACCAGATATGTAGCTAGCCAATCCAAAAAAGACTCATAGATATAATGATGCTCTTATTTTACAAAGAAAGTAACTGAGTTAATGCTGTACCAGGACAATTCTTGGGGAAAGGGAGAAGGAAGTGAATTTGTCCTTAAGCAGTCTCAGCCTAAACTCTCAATTAAACATTTATTAAGAGCATAATAGATGCCTAGTGTGAAGATATAATAACAAATAAGACATAAGCGGTCCTGCCTTCCAGGGACATGATCATCTGGTGGAGAACTACTCATGTGCAAAAATAAATGCCCTTCAGTTGTGAAAGATGCTATCACAGGGAAGGGCAATTAGAAGAGACTGTACCTCAGTTTAGGAGCTCATGAAGGCTTCATTGAGGGGGGTCGCTTAAACTGACCTTGAAAGGACATGTATAAGTTTCCTAGGTGGACACAGGATGCAGTAGAGAGTATTCCAGGAAGAAACAGGCAAGGTATGTTGTAAAACATCTCAGGTGATCATGCACCTAGAAGTTCAATATGGTTGGATTGATCAGGGTACGTCATCATGTACCTACATACATGTGGGGTTTTCTGTGAGATGCCAGATTGGAAAGGGGACAGGCTGCAGGAGTTGGATCATGAAGCACCTTGCATTCTAAGCTACGTGGTTTGAATTGGATCCTGTGAGTAACAAGGTGCCACGAAGGACTTTAAATAGGTCAAAATGGACTTAGAAGGGTCTTTAGGGAGGCAACATGCTGACAAATGGGGGCAAGGGGCCAAACCTGGAGGCAGAGACCTGTGGGAAGCTATTTATTCATACACCCGTATATTTATGGAGCACCAATGATGTACCAGGCACCTTGAGAGAGTAGTTGAGTGATTTTGCTGGTGGTGGGGTTAAGGTGAGAGAGATTTAAGAGCCTGCACAGAACTGCCTTCAGGAGCAGTAGGGTGTGAGGAGAGTGGTAAGCCTGGTGCTTTCTGTTCTCTTTCTATGCTCTGTTGGTATCCAGAGGCACGCTCTTCCCCCTCTGTCATCCTCATCCTCGCCATGTAACAAAACTCGCTCTCAGGGAAAGTCTAGTAAACCTTAAGATTTAGTGGGTTACTCCTCCCAGAAGCATCTTTCTTGAAGAAGTAACCAGAAGCCTGGAGTCACAGGAAGGGAGTCCAGATGGCAAATTTCTAGGAACTGGGTGAGGAGGTCCTTCTTAATCAGTATCTCCTCCATGTGAGAGGGCATCTGCTCCACCTCTCAGAACAACCCTGGATTCCAGGCAAAGCAGTGAATACCTGCTTTGATTTGGTACCCCTCGCTCCCTTGGCCCAATCTCCCAGGTCTAGGCTTCCTCTTTCTTGCCCAGAGTACCTCTTCTTGCCTGTATACACACGCAGGCACACACAGGCACAGGCACAGGCACATACATGATCCTTATCCTAAGAAAAAACTTTTTCCATCGCAAAATGAAATGTCTCTGCCCACGAAGGACAATGCTTTATGAAGACCGTCCAGCAATTTTTCACTTGTTTCACGGAAGTAGAGGCTGCTAGGTGTTTCCTGAGATGGCAGACTGCTCTCCTTGAAGTGAAAATGATCTCAGGATTTGAAGACCAGCAGGCACTGATTATTTACTTTCTGTCCTCTCTGCCTCAAAACCACTTGCTATCATTTCCCTCCTTACCCCTCCATCCACCTCTCAGACCACCCTCGTCTAAGCCCTTTCTTCACCTGTGCCGTAGATGCTGCCAACTACCCCTTCAGTAATTGTTTTAATTTTTTTCTGTTATTTTCTCTTTATTTTTGTTCTTTTTATTTTCCCTTTTGTTTATTTTCTCTCTCACTTCCTCTCCACTAATCCTTCCCTTCTATCTACAAACCTGCTTTGGTCAACTTCACCCTCCTTTCAAACCTAGTGTCCCCTCAGATTCCTATCAAGTCATTCTCCTTCCATTCAACAGGGTTCTGCTCCTTATCTCCCATATCCTTTGTATTCCATGCAATCTTTTTCCTACCCAACCTACCTCACCCCACCCCACCCCAACCCTCCTGAAACTGCTGCTTTAAAGGCTGCTGCTGACTTCCCTTTTGCCAGATTCAACTAGAGTTCTAGTGGTCTCTTACAGGTGAAAATAGAATGCATTTTAAGACATTTGAAATTGGCCATCTTACCAGATGAGTAAATATTTGTAAAGCCTGTTTTGTTATCTACAATATGGGCATAATAATGATCCTGACTCTATGCCACTAGATTGAAATAAGATGTATGTAAATTGACCTTATAAATTATAAATTGCACTTCAACTATTAGTCATTATTATTGTCATGCTTGCCCTTTCTGGCAATCGGCTCTGCTGACCATTCACCTGCAATCTCACCAGCCCGAACTTCCATGACAGGATCCTGTGCCCTCTACCCCTCATCCCTCCTTCTCTGTCTCCTTTGCCTCTTTTCTAACAGGCCACTAAAACCAGGACTCCCACCGAGTTTTGTCCCCCATCTTTTTCTGCATTCTCATCCTATCCTATAACTTCCTCTATCCCTTACATACATACTCTCAACTCCAGCCCAACACCTCTCTGGAAGTGCTGACTCAAACTTTGATCTGGACCAACCCAAATGATAAAAATTGAATCCATTCTCTCATTTCTGAAGACTGAGAAGGTTTCTTTGCTTCCCTATGTCTCTTGAAGATGCCATCACTTCCCCTGCTTCTGTATCTTCCAAGATTAGGCACCAAACATATGTCCTCTGGATTTCTTCTAGATTTAAGCAGTGAAATAGATAGCCTACACTAGTGTATCAGTTATCTCTTGTTGTATATTGAATGACCCCAAAACTTGAAGTTTAATTCAATAACTATTTAGTTCAATTCTGTGTATCATTCTGCTGGTCTTGCCTGGACTCACACGTGCTTCTATGACCAACTGTTGGTCAGCGAGGCCACCTGACTTCTAGGTTAGTTGACTGTTGGCTGGGGGAAGGAGAGTACTGGACCATGTCTGTCACAATCTAGTAGGCTAGTGTGGGCTCATTCACAGAGCTGCCCAGCATTCCAAGAGCAGCCTGAGAGAAAGCTCTGACATACAAGCATGTTTTACGTCTCTGTCTCTCACATGTCTCACTGGCCAAGGCAAATCACACAGCCAAGCTCAGAGTCCGTGTTGGGAGGTTGCTACCAAAGGGTGTAGATATAAGGAAAGAAATTGTGGACATTTTGCATCAACCATAACCAGTCAACCTGGACATCTAATTTGTACAAGTTTTAATTTTCCCGGCATGGACTCTCCATGAAAACCTCCTACACAGAACATTCACCAAGAAGTTCCATTAAAGGTCTCTGATTAATGCTAATTCAGTCCATGTTTGCTCAGTCCTTTCTGAAATGTTTGCTGGGAAGTAGCATTGCTTGCTAGACTTTCTAATTGTCAAGAAATACTAATGGTCACTTCCGGGTATGCTCTCATTGCATGTTATAAAAGACTATACCCCACAAGCCACAAAGCCTCAGGGACGCATAGAGGCTTTTTATCAAAAGTAATCTTGTCTTCAAACATGAAGGCTGAGCACCCAGGCTGCACCCAGCCTAACCAGGCAAAGAGCCCCAGGGTTACTACAAAACCATGTCAACATGACTAGCCAAGGACCAGACCAAGCCACACCTCATAGGTAAGTTACACACATGTCTTTTGTTCTAAATCCCCGGGAGGGTCACACTGTGTGAAGGCTGGGGCTTGGAGGAAGAGGATGGTGAGCAAGGTTTGCCTTGCACACACGGAGAATAAGATATGGTTCCTGACTTCAGATGTCTCATCAGTGTAATGCCATCGAGAGCTGCTGTGGGCCTTCAGAGATGAGAATGCACTTGGTAGGCCAGAGTTGCCAAGGCAGGCTTCAGGGGAGATGCAGGATTTGAAATAAGTCTTGAAAGAAGAGGTGTGAGGTTTTCAGGTGGGGAAAAGGGCATAAAAAACAGATGAGTGCGATGAAGACAATAAGGCTGGCTTGCCTGGAATAAAAGGCTTCATTGGCAGGGGAGAGCAGGAGATAGACTGGATACGTAATATGGACCAGATACAGTGGCTTTGACCGCCTGCATGGCAGAGTCTTAGAGTAACAAGGAATCTTCTTATGATCTTGACAAGAGGCAGAATGGGGAAAGTGTTCTGTGAGAAAAATTAATTTAATGTTACTGAATTACAGGAGAAAGAAATGAAAGGAGGGCTATTAGGAGACTATTAAAGTAATCCAGTATTCCAGACAGAAAGACGAAGGGGTATATCCCAGAAAAATTACAGAAGTTTCAAAATGTCATATATTAAGCTACATCCTAGAATTCAATTTTGGGGCAAACTGTACATTCCTTGTGAACTGTGGAACAACCTGCCAAGAGGGCTAATGATATCAGTGTAGAAAACCCAAGCAGAAGAATTCACATTCTCCAAGTAAACAATTTGGGGTATTTTTTCCTGATTTGACTATTTGGGAGAAAATTCGTAATCTCTCCTCTGCTACATGTATAAATGTAGCCCAAAGATCATCTTGGGGTTGAGATGAAATGTAACATTTTGATACTTAATCTTATAGTCAATCAAGACATGGTGCTTGGTTGTGTTCAATGCCAGCCTTACAGGTAATAATAATGAACCTTTACAAATAGTTACCTCACTCAATGTTCACAATACCCCTGTAAAGTTAGTGTCAGTATTATTTGTATTTTACAATCAAAGGAACTTCAAGAGGTTAAGTGTTTCTAAGATCACTCATTCAGCAAGAGAGCAGAAATTTGAATTCAGGTCTTTTGATTTCAAAGCCCATGCTCTTTTCCCCACCAATGAATTTTCAGCCCAACACTGCAAAGCAGAGGTTTGTTCTCTTTAAAGAATCAGAATTAAAGGATCAAAATTTTAGGTGTTTGTTCTCTTTAAAGGATCAGAATTTTAGGATATAGGCTGGTGAGTCTTGACATTGCCTTAATGTAACAAGTTAAGTCTTCATTTAAAAGGGAACAACTTGCGATTTTCTTCAACTGGTGGGCTAGACAGATAATAAAAATGATAGCAAAGGTTATTAAAATTTATATGGAGACCAGAACAGATTGGAACAACTACAAAGTGAATTCTTTAAGCTGCAATAGAAAGGTGATGAAAGAGCACAATATAAAAGCAAACTCTCCTTGAGCCTCTGATGCCTAAATATGCCATCAAAAGACTGCTCAATTCTCAAATGCCAGTATTTCCTGACTCCTCTAGAACTTAGTCTTAATGCAAAATATCAAAGTCAGCGGGATAGTAGGTGTCCCAAAATGTCTTAATTCAGAGAATTAGTGTTAACTGAGTCTGATTAGCTCCATTTATCTCTAATTAATTACCTTTATCTAATTAGACACTTTGTTTCCAGTAGACATGGAGTCAAGTAGACTAGATTATTAGTGTAGTCATTGTGCCTTTACAAAATCCTGAAATTAATGAAACGTGCAGAAGAATCTGCGGTTCTAATTGCACAGGTGTTGCCTTATGGCAAAGCTTTATCATCCGATTACACCAAGGGGTTATTAGTGACTTTTTATATAGAGGATGAGCCTATGAAATGTACCTTAGCAACAGCTCATTAGTTTAGGGTTGTTACTGTATTATTTATTACATTCAGCCTTCCCCATTATCTAGATTGATTCATGGACCTATATATTTTCCCTCTCCTCTGTGCAGAAAAAAAATAAAATAAAATAAACCATCATTATGAAGAGTCCAGATGCAATGTGGAAAAATGCAAAATGTGTTCATCAGCTACAATTTGACGCTTTAAGATAGGAAGCTCTGAAGTTAGATGAGATCAGAATCAAATTTATGAGTTTTCTATGGAAAAGGAACTAATTTAAATTACTGAGGAGTATAAAATGATTCATATAATGTGATTTAAAAAACACATGTGGCTGTCCTAATGTCTTCACACAATTGAACTGGCTTACCAAGGTATGTGGAAAAAGCAAAATGTTTTTGCACTAAAATATATTTGTATGTGTTTTCACTTAACATCTTTCTAAAATGGGTGGAGGAGACATCTGTATATATGATCACCTACAACATTAATAAAAATCTATCTTTTGTTTTACCTTTTTTTCTTAAGGATAGATTTGTTATAAGATAGGAAAAACTAACAAATTATAAAAAACAAGCTTTGCTGAAAAAGCAAGATTTCAATGTCTGCTTACAAAAATTAAAAGTGCTTTTTCATGGCAAGGTTAGGTGTCTGCAAAAGACTAAATATCCTAACCTTTGCATTTTCAGTCTTTTTTTCTTCGTGACCATTTGAAGAAGCACTATTTTTCACAATCATAGAGTAATTAAACAGCTAGAATTAAATCCAGCCACAATCCTATTCTTACATACAAACATCTTTATTGAGAAAGCAATAATTTTTTAAATAATTTGTCAAGATAAATATGTCAAATGGGTTTTAAAATAATTTCTCTCTCTGTTCCCCAACAAAAATTCCTCTACTGACATGAGCTATATGTTGCTGTTCACTCACTGCTGAATTTAAACTAGTAAAATGATAATGGGTAACTGCTATTCAGAGCATGACAACTAATTTGAGTGGTAATAATGAATATTTAATGATCCTCCTTTCAAGCATGAACATATAACTTTTCATGTATTCCTTACCAAAATTATAACCATTAATCTAAAAATTATAGTTGCAACTGAAATAATAGCCAGGAATTATAGATTATAGCCACGTCAGAATATTGCATAAATATTCCACATGAACACAAACATAGGGGCCCATAAGAAGCTCCAGCCTCCTGTTTTCATTCTTTCCAAATCCTTTCTTTGGAATGTATGGAAGTTGCATGATCAGTAGAGAAGATATTTGAATCCAGATACAAAAAGGCTATTATTTCTATCTGTAAGTATAATAGCCAAGGTCATTTTCACTCTTCACTAGCTCATAATTTCCAAACAAAAATAACATGTATATAACAATATGCACCCTATAGGGATTCTATTTTTAGGACTGCTCTATTTAAATCAAGGAAACAGTGAACATAAAATTTATATGAAATGCAGAATTTTTATACCTTAAATTTCATTTTCCTAATATGTAGGTAATTTTCCCATGTCCTTCTATCAGAAACTACAAATGTGAACTTGCGGGGGGCGGCGGGGAGAAAGAGATCTGAAAAATGCATAGAGTGCTTTAAAATGGACTCTGTTCACTGCTAGAAAATACTTTTGGTCAAATTTCTAAGTTATATCATTCCTGGTATTCGGTAAGATCTGCATAATTCCATTCTTAAAAAAAAATCTGCCTTTTTTCCTGGTTGGGTTTGCTTTCCTCGTTTCAGGGTAGTTAAAAACCGGTGCCACTACAGTCACAAATATGCTATTCTACATCAAATACCAGGCTTCTATATTATTTTTCATTGTTACATTGTGCTTATAAAATGCAAGGGGGGGGGACTAGTAACGTGGAAAAGAGTAGCCAGTAAAATCTCAATTTTTCCCAGTTATGACCCTCTGTATCAGAAATTAAGTGTTCAGTTGAATGGCGCATCATACTGGCCCCAGCTCTTCAACACAGCTCCGCCTCTTTCCGACTCCAGCTTACAGGCCAAGGTGGCATGTTTCTGGTAACATTCTCCAACTATGTACAGATTCACTGAAGGCATTTCTTTTTTTAAAATATATATATATATATATATACATATATATATATATATTAATTTCAGAGAGGAAGGGAGAGGGAAAGAGAGATAGACACATCAATGATGAGAGAGAATCACTGATTGGCTGCCTCCTGCAGGCCTCCTACTGGGGATCAAGCCCGAAACCCAAGCATGTGCCCTGACCGGGAATCGAACAGTCACCTCCTGGTTCATAGGCTGACGCTCAACCACTGAGTCACACCAGCTGGGCTTCACTGAACGCATTTTTAATGGAGCAGTTGTATTTGACTAAAGCCAAAGCAATATCAAATGAGAAAAGGAATTCCAAATGTTCTTGGTAAACTATAAAGTACTTCAGAAAAAGAAGATGGCAGCATTCTTAGCTGACACTATATAAGGATACTAAACTGATGAAGCTTCATTTGTTCTCTTCAGCCGCCTTGCTGTTGCCCCTGCACAGACATGGTACTTATCAATAAAGTCTTTGTCTTTCCTGGGTTCTTTCCCAGCCTTCTATTCGAGGTTTCTTCTGATGGAAAATTTCTATTAAAGGATGTATACCAATTACCTGTATTTTAGCAGGCTTATTTTGCTATGTACATATATATAGGCACTACATATAGTATGTTAAAGAGCATGTTAACAAATACCGGGAAGTTTAATGTA